>NC_059381.1:985299-1055299 GCF_019703515.2 Myxocyprinus asiaticus | reverse complement strand
TCTGAAACTGTGTTGAACGCACCACGGTCGTCTCTGTTCTTATAAAAGCAGACAAACACACTAGCAACCTTCAGATGTTCTTCAGCAAACTCCAGCAGAGAGATGAAGCTGAAAACACAAAGACAAACACGTTTAGTGATTTGATTGTAAAAAGTTAAACAGTTTTCTTTATTCCATCGTCTATTCCAACAGGGATGTAAACTCATGAAAGGTGAAAACGTAGAGAAAATCAGAGCAGGTGTTCGAGATCGGGGCCTGTGATCGATATTCCGATATTATGTGCCTATTTTACACAATCAATTAAATTGTTTTGCCCTCAAATGCAATCAAAATATAATCTGAATATTTTATTGAGCTCTGAAAAGTGCAAATTTAGTTTCCACATTGGGACATAAGGTACTTCACTTTGAAATAAATTATACAGATAATAATATAATAAAATAACAGCACGTGTGGAGGCTTCACGCTATTCTCCGCGGCATCAACGCACAACTCGCCACACGCCCTATTGAGAGCGAGAACCACATTATAGCGACCACGAGGAGGTTACCCCATGTGACTGTACCCTCCCTAGCAACCGGGCCAATTTGGTTGCTTAGGAGACCTGGCTGGAGTCACTCAGCACGCCCTGGATTCGAACTCATGACTCCAGGTGTGATAGTCAGCGTCAATACTCACTGAGATACCCAGACTCCAATAAAGGTGCATCTTAAAAAAAAAAATTATATATATCGATATTTATGTGTTGTATCAATAACATTGGATCGGGGGCCTGGGTAGCTCAGTGGTAAAATACGCTGGCTACCAGCCCTGGAGTTCGCTAGTTTGAATCCCAGGGCGTGCTGAGTGACTCCAGCCAGGTCTCCTAAGCAACCAAATTGGCCCGGTTGCTAGGGAGGGTAGAGTCACATGGGGTAACCTCCTCGTGGTCGCTGTAATGTGGTTTGTTCTCGGTGGAGCGCATGGTGAATTGAGCGCGGATGCCGCGGTGGATGGCGTGAAGCCTCCACACGCGCTATGTCTCCATGGCAACGCGCTCAACAAGCCACGTGATAAGATGCGCGGGTTGACTGTCTCAGACGCGGAGGCAACTGGGATTCGTCCTCCGCCACCCGGACTGAGGCGAATCACTATGCGACCACGAGGACTTAGAGCGCATTGGGAATTGGGCATTCCAAAATTGGGAGAAAAAGGGGAAAAATCCCCCCCAAAAAAATAACATTGGATCGTTGGTCATTGGATCGATCCAGATCGATGGAGCGTTACACCCCTAGTACATCTGTATACATATATTTTATTTGTCTTATTGTGTATTTCTATATGTACTTATATTTTCTATTCGCTTTTTATTTTTATTCAATTTTTTTTTATTATCTCTGTCTTGTTGTTGTATTGTTTGTGCACTGGAAGCTTCTGTCACAAAGACAAATTCCTTGTATGTGTAAGAATACCTGGCAATAAAGCTCCTTCTGATTCTGTGTCATTTGAGTCATCATTGAGTCTGTGTCGTGTATCTGGCGCCATCTCCTGGTGGTCATATGTAACATTGTGCTTCATGTGGATTATCTAATGATCTATGCATCTGATTATCTTGTGTGTGGACTCGTTTGAAAGATAATCACCTCCTCTAAGTAACAGTATGTGGCATTTATTTCCATTTATTTTTTGTGACGTTATAAGTGAAAATGTGGCATAAGCAACATAATTAGCTGTAAGCATAAAGACATATAATTAGCTATTACGTGCTACATTTTTGTCTGTGAGTAAAAGTTTGATGTTTTTACTGATTACAATAATATGTACAATTTTTTTTTTAAATAAATGATCAAAACGGAACACTTCTGATTTGTCTGCAAATTTTAAAGCACTTGTTCAGTTTTGGTCATAATGTCTACATGCATTGGAAAGTAGAGCGTCTAAGCTTTCAAACGAAACCTATTTTGTGTTGGTCAAGACTCTAGTTATATTATGTAATATTTTGATGATTGTATTTTTACTTGTGGGCCGGGCCCGCAAGGGTTAATAACAAAAAAGTGGAAAATTTTACCAAACAATTTGGGAAAATTAGCTTCAGAAAAACTGACTTTAGCTGAAAGGCAAGTTGTTTGCATCCCTGAAAAAAAAAAAAAAAAAAAAAATCAATCCCCATGAGCTCTGACCCATGTGTGACCTCTCACCTCTCCTTGCTGCCCTCTGGGAAGGGGTCGCTAGGAATCTCCACAAACAGTCCCTCCCCTCTAAGCACCGCCTCCCATTGGATCACGCGGGAAACGGTGAGACAGCTCTGGAAGTGCAATATTCTGGGGCGACCAGCCCCACCGGGCTCTTCTGTCACAGTCAACTTCCTGTCCTGTATAGAGAGAGAGAGAGAATTACATTTTACATGAATGTAACATATGACTTTAATAACAGTCTAAACAGTGAATTTTGAAAGCTAAATAAATATAAAAATAATCATTACAAAAAAAATGTAAACCAAATGTTTAAATTTTCAGAGGCAAATGCACGTAGTTTTTTCTTGTGCAAACCCCTATGCGGTTGCTATGGTGCTTTAGGTGGTTGCTAGGTGGTTTCTTAAAAAGTCTCAAAGTTCGCTCATTTTCACATCCACTTATCAATTAGTTTCACAACATGTGATCAAGATATTAATACTTAGTTTAATAAGCTCAACACAACAATTAACCGGTCTTATTGACTCAATTATTCTCTATTAAAAAATGCTGCAGCACACAGTGCACACGCAATGTGAGCTAAACTTCACCGTGTTAGTAACAATGACGGCCTTGTGCGTGTTATTCTTGTGTGCACTAAACTAGACAGGATCACATGACAGGAAATGGCACTGCCGTGTGTTTGGCATGTTGGCTGCAGACTGACGTGCTAGAACATTCCAACACATTCATGTGGACTTTATTTTCACGAGCACCAGATTATTATAATGATTCAAGGGCATCTCTTGCTTGAATACAGGGATGCTGTTTACAGCGATTACAATGTTTATATGAGTGTCTGAATGTCACGTCCACTAACATTTTGCTTTCAGATTCACAAGGAACCTAAACCACATTTGACAACAGTCTGAACAGCTGCCATACTATCATCTCCACAGACGGTTGCCAACTATCTCGTATTAGCCGGGATGCCTAATTATTTTCGGCTGAAACGTCAATGTACCATACAGGACACCATATTGTAGATCCGTGTTCCCTTTTTTTTGGATAGTAAAAGGAATTCGAATATAAAGTGCTCAATAATCTTCAAATAATCAGTTAGATCAAATGATCAGTACAGGCATAATTATTGAATCCTCATATGTGTTTTTAATGCACAAATGCAATCAATATAATTGACAACTTTATTGAGCTCTCTGAAAAGTGCAAATCTAGTATCCACATTGGAAGCTGCACAACAAAATAATGCATTAGGTATCATGAATTAACAATATATATTTAGTATCTTTGTTGATGTTGGTTTATAAAAATATAGCTGTTCATTGGGGCCTGGGTAGCTCAGTGGTAAAGACGCTGGCTACCACCCCTGGAGTTTGCTAGTTTGAAACCCAGGGTGTGCTCAGTGACTCCAGCCAGGTCTCCTAAGCAACCAAATTGGCCCGGTTGCTAGGGAGGGTAGAGTCACATGGGGTAACCCCCTCGTGGTCGCTATAATGTGGTTCGTTCTTGGTGGGGCGCGTGGAGAGTTGTGTGTGGATGCCGTGGTGGATGGCGTGAAGCCTCCACATGAGCTATGTCTCCGTGGCAACACGCTCAACAAGCTGCATGATAAGATGCATGGGTCTCAGACGCGGAGGCAACTGGGATTCGTCCTCCGCCACCCAGATTGAAGCGAATCACTACGCCACCACGAGGACTTAAAAGCGCATTGGGCATTCCCAATTAGGGAGATATTTAAAAAATAAATAAATAAATAAATAAACAGCTGTTCATTGTCAGTTCCTAGTGCCTTAACTACTTAAGTATTTTTTCTGAGCATATGAATATAAAGCTAATTTAAAAGTACATCTTCAGCTTTCACACAATACCTATTGTGTGTTGGTCAATACTGTAGTTTTTTTTCTCCCCAATTTGGAATGCCCAATTCCCAATGCGCTCTAAATCCTTGTGGTGGCGTAGTGACTCGCCTCAATCCGGGTGGAGGACGACGAATCTCAGTTGCCTCCGCATCCGAGACCGCCAATCCGTGCATCTTATCATGTGACTTGAGCGCGTTACCGCGGAGACCCAGCACGGGTGGTGGCTAGCACGGGTGGAGGCATCCACGCACAACTCACCACGCGCCCCACCAAGAGCGAGAACCACATTATAGCGACCACAAGGAGGTTACCCCATGTGACTCTACCCTCCCTAGCAACCGGGCCAATATTCAAGTCACTCAGCACGCCCTGGATTTGAACTCGCGACTCCAGGTGTGGTAGTCAACGTCAGTACTTGCTGAAATACTGTAGTTATTAATATTTTTACCATTATTTTTTTCTCGTGTGGCAAGGTGTTAATGTCAGTGGTCAAAACAGTTTTCTGAGCTTTAGCAACACCAATGCACTGGTTTTTGTAACTACAGCAGCTCCCGACATGTGATCCAGTGCTCACATTTTATTGGTTGGTGTGTTTCATCAAAAAAATAAAAATCGACATATTCACTGTAAAAAAAAAAAACGTGGCTTCGTCAGCACGTGAATGTTTGCTACAGGTGTGAATTGCTCGTTAAGAATCCATTGCAAGAAAATTCATGTTTGGTGTGAAAAGGCCTTAATATTCATCAGATTTTGGTATTATTTCAAGGACTGAGAAAGTATTAACCGAAGGCGTAGAGATGGCTAAATCATTTATTTTTGGAAAACATTACTTCATAATAATGGAGAAAGAATGAGACCAATTAAGAATTATTTCACTTGTTTTAAAATGAACACCGAATATCTTAAATGCGACCTCTGAATTCTATGGAAAAATAAGTGATTTAGTTTGATCATGTGACTTTCTATTGCAGTTTTATTGTAGGTCTACTATTTTAACCTAACCAAAGTTTGCTGGCATGGACTTTTAATAAAAAGAATAATAAAGGACCTTTCATTGAACTCATATTAGCCAGATATGCATGATATGTGTGTGTGAATTTACTGAATACACTGCATATTCAGATATTCTGCACTAAAATATTTACAAGAAAATCGCAGTCATTACAGTCATTGACACATATTTCACAAGTGTAGTATGACTATTTGTGAGTTTTCAAAAAAAAAAAAAAAAAAGCACACAAATGGCATCACAAATGTTTTCTTTTTGTTTTTTATTTGTGTTCTTTTTAAAGCTGCCACAAATTCAGTAATTTTAGGTCGCCGTTATCAAATAAAAAAGTGCTGCAAAATCCAGGTGGAACTGATATACGTGTATGTCGGTGTGTGTGTGTGTGTATGTATGTGAGTGTGTGTGTATGTCTGTGTGCACGAGCATGTCTGAGTATGTCTGTGTATATGTGTGAGTATATGTGCGAGTGTGCGCTCGCGAGTATGTCTGTGCGCGCGAGCACGTCTGTGTGTGCGCGCGCGTGTATGTCTGTCTGTCTGTCTCTCTGTGTGTGTGTGTGTGCGCGTGTGAGTATGTCTGTGTATATGTGTGTATGTCTGTGTGTGTGCGCGCGCGCGAGTATGTCTGTCTGTCTGTGTGTGTGTGTGTGTGTGTGTGAGTATGTCTGTGTATGTGTGTATATGTCTGTGTGTGAGTATGTCTGTGTATATGTGTGTATGTCTGTGTGTGTGTGAGCATGAATGTGTAAATACTCACGGAGTACAGCTGCTGAGCTGTGGATGTGTGATCCCGTGCTCCGTTCCCTCGCCCACCTGGGATCTTCAGAGGTGGGTGAGGGGCATCAGGAGCACCACAGAGGCCCTGGACCAGTGGTACTACTACAACATAGAGACAAACTGCAGAAAAATACAAATATAGAACATTACAATAACTAAAATCTCATTTATACACAAAGTAAAAACCACAAACAACCAAATCAGCGCTTGAGAAACCATATTTTGCTTTGTTCCATTTTTTAATCATATTATAAAGCTGTTTTAGACATGGAAAAACTTCACATGAGATCTAACCTGTAATAACCGTGCAAGTAAATGTCAGTTTATTTCAGCAGAGAAAGAATGCAGAAATAACACGTGACATCAGTGATTAACAGAGTCATGGGCTTTCACGACATTAACTCATTATGACAACATTATGAAACGGTTCTTTTCAAGGTCACATCATGTGAAGTAAAAATGTACTCTAAATTGTTACGCTCGTTGCGAAACAACAATAATAATAGTGGTAGACGAATATATGGGTTTTACTAATTAATCGTGCACATAGTTTCAGATTTTTTTAAATATTTATTCCTCATCAATACACCTCATATGGTGAAATATATAGGCTATAAAAACTTAATTTGTTAAATACTTCCATAAAGAGCATTATAACAGATCCAAGAATCTGTCATTTTTAAAATAAAGTCCCTGATGTATTTTGGGCTTCTTTATAATTAAAAGGCCCACGTTATACACAATATCTGAATTTTCCCGATTATTATTGGAATTTTTGTTGCATGATAAACTTCTTTTGAGATTTTATTCATGTTAGACTCTTGTAGATTCAGTGTCTGCGCCCGTTATAGTAAGAAAATACTAAGAAATCTTTGATCATTCTATAAACACATTTTTAAAAACTATCGGTCGATTAATCGGTTATCAGCCGACCTCTAAATAATAATAATAATAAACAAAGTAATTCCGGACATTAGCGAGCAGCCGCCTGTTTTTTTTTTTTACAATATAAGTTTCAGGATTATCTTTTGTTTTAATCAAAAGGGAGTAAAACGCATCTTTTGTTTTGCCTGAATTATTAAATAAAAAAATTAATTTTTTTAAAGATATATTTCTACAATACATACATTGCCGTCATCTAATAACAATAATGTTAAGACAGACAATCTCACCAAAAATGACTGAAAAAATAAACCCCACTAAAATAAACTACCAAGACAATCATGGTAATAAGGTACTTGATAAAAATACACGTCGGGCGCGATCACAGCCCGGAGTCTGGTGACGTCATCACGCACTAAATGAAGCCCTGTGACGTAGGCGTTAAAGAACGAGGCCTTCGACGTCAAATCTAAAAAATAACAAGGCGTTCTAACTACATTAACAGAATAATACACCGTATTATTGCATGTGAAAACACAGTTTTGCGTGTTGATTGTCCAAAACAACTGTCGCAATTGTCTGACGAACAGTTGCTAACATTAGCATAACATAAGCAAGGCCCTGAGAGAAAAATAATTCCCAATAAATATCAAAATAAAACACAAAATCCTTCATTTGGCACTGTTGTGACTTGTTGAAGGATGCTAAACGGATTTAAAGCGTTAAACAAAATAAACTGGGCTCTTACACTTCTGTTTTAAAGTCGCTCACCTTCCCATCATGTCATTAATACTGTTACTGAGCGCCTCCATGATGCTGTTTTGGCACTGTTTCTTTCCTTCTTTCTCACGGGCAAAGCAATGACTGTTGAGGATCCGCTGGAGGTTGGATTTTACCATCCGGCCTCGGGAGAGTTCACGGCGGCCTGTGTTCTCGGCTGCTGTCGGGCAGAGAGTGAGAAGCGCAGAGGCGGAGACGCCACACAAAACACATTCGACGCTACTATGGCGAAGGCGGAGCTCATGAATATTCATTACTTCTTGATGACGTTGTTTGGTTGCGCACTATGAGCGTTCTGAACGTATATAGTTAATATGCGAGACCACAGGCTTTTGGCCAATCGGGTTAGCCAATTAGGCGAACGTCTGGTTGCGTGATTAATATTTATGAAGCAAGCCTTCGCCGTAGTAAGATTAGTAATTTGTCGTTTGTAGCGAGTGGAAAATTACTGAGAGGAAGCTAACGTAGTTTTCGCTTTTGAGACTGTTATGACACAGCAGTCACTGGGAGACAAAGGCATGTTTGGGCTATTATCATGTTTTTATATTTCATCTGTGAGCATTTGAGGCAATAAATGTCATAAGGAAACTGTAACAACATTGTGACATTTTGTGTACATCACAGATTTTGTGACATTTATGTAAACAGTCTAAAATTTTAAATGAAGATATGTGTTGTAGTCTTTAATAACAAAAAGAACCATTGGACATGGTACTGTGGTAATACTATGTTCTTGGACATAATACCATGGTATTATTCAAAGTACCTTGGAGTAGCATGTAAATATCATGGTATATGAATATGGCAATCATTTGGTACCATGCTAAATATCAAAGTACCATGCTATTACCACATGATACCATCACTGTACCATGGTAGCACCAAAGTACTTTTTATTCTTCTTTAATCTAACAGTGTTTCAATAATCATGCATACAGTGTCATTTATGTAACTTCGTGTTAAAGCTGAATAGTGTGCTATCTGATTTCTCTACAACTAGTTAGTATCTTGAGTGTGGTTTTGATTATGTTCTTTAACTGCAGCTGTGCAACTAGCACATATTTATGGATATCTGGCTCCATTGGAGACAAATCTACTTTGGTTTTGGATGATGACGTCAGATCTGTAACTGGTTCTCTGTGTAAACTCATGTAAATGTTTGGCAGAATATTATTGTGAGAATAAATTATCATGTGTTAAGAGTGACTTGACTCAAAAAGAAACACATTTTCTCCCAGTTACAGATTGCTGTTGAAGAGGCTTCTTTGGCGAACCACGTATATATCACATGGGATAAATGCCATCACATCACATACATCACATCCGCATTGATCACACACATACAGCACATTAAAATCTGCAGACAGAAGCAGGGAACCAGGTGAAAGTTTAATTGCAGATCTTTGTCTAAACTCTGCTACAGTATCTGTTACAGACTGGGATAACTGCTATATGTGTGTTACTGTGTTTACTGTAGTGATAAACCCATTGATAAAGTGGGTAACTGTTTTGTGTCTGGACATATGGTGAAATCACTGTGGGTCCATCCAACCAACCAACCAACCATCCAACCAACCAACCAACCAACCAACCAACCAACCAACCAACCAACCATCCAACCAACCAACCAACCAACCAACCAACCAATCAACCATCCAACCAACCAACCAACCAACCAACCAACCAATCAACCATCCAACCAACCAACCAACCAACCAACCATCCAACCAACCAACCATCCAACCAACCATCCAACCAACCAACCAACCAACCAACCAACCATCCAACCATCCAACCAACCAACCATCCAACCATCCAACCAACCATCCAACCAACCAACCAACCAACCAACCAACCAACCAACCAACCATCCAACCAACCAACCAACCAACCAACCATCCAACCAACCAACCAACCAACCAACCAACCAACCATCCAACCAACCATCCAACCAACCAACCAACCAACCATCCAACCATCCAACCAACCAGCCAACCATCCAACCAACCAGCCAACCATCCAACCATCCAACCAACCAACCATCCAACCATCCAACCAACCAACCAACCAACCAAAAAATGTGTATTATATTTCTTAACCCTTTAAGCTCTGAAGGTGTTTTTAAAGATTTCCTGTTTCAGTGGCATACCCAAAATTAAAGGCTTTTAAAAAAAAACGAGGGTCAAGCATTTGGTATCATTGTAAAGAAAACTTTTCAATGTTTTAATGATATACGTAGATTATGATACATTCTGAGACTCTCAGCCTAAGTAACTGCTGAAAAAAAAAGCCCAAATTGAGCCTAAAATTTTCTTTTTTCTTATTTTTGTGATTTGACATTATATATCTCTTCGTGTAAATAAGGTGGATCCGAAAAACTGCTTTTGTTTTGTTCCCAATCATGTCAACTGTATCTGAGACTTAGTGTTGATATTACAAAGAAATCAAAACTTATAGCGTTACAAAAATAATTTATCACAGTGTCCAAAAGCCCCTCCAAACAAATAAAACATTATAATTGTACATAAGAACTAATTACACATGCAAACACAACAATGACTAAAGGTTTGTATAGCATGCAGACATGATTTTAGTAATGAGATTTCACAGAATGAGTTTCATTCTGTGTCATTTGAGTCATCATTGAGTCGGTGTCATGTATTTGGCGCCATCTCCTGGTGGCCATATGTAACATTGTGCTTCATGTGGATTATCTAATGATCTATGCATCTGATTATCTTGTGTGTGGACTCGTTTGAAAGATAATCAAAAATGGTGTGTGATATTTTATGTTCCGTTTCTATTTTCGTGAAGTTATAAGTGAAAACGCGGCATATAAGCAACACCAACATAATTGTCAAAGACATATAATAAGCTATTACTCGCTATATTTTTGTCTGTAAGTAAAACAAATAGGCTGGTTGTATTCTACTCTTTGAGAACTTTCCAACAACATATGACACATGGCTATTTGATCTGTTTGATGTTTTTTCTGATTGTAATAATATATACAGTGAATTTTTTTTATTTTTATAGATTATCAAAACTAACACTTCTGATTTTTCTGCAAATTTTAAAGCACTTGTTCAGTTTTGGTCATAATGTCTACATGCATTGGAAAGTAGAGCTTATAAACTTTAAAACAACACCTATTTTGTGTTGGTTAAGACTGTAGTAAGTAATAGTTATAATTGTTTTTTTTTTTTTTCTGGTGGGCCCATCCGAGTTTAAAGGGTTAAAATTATGTAATTACGTAATCCCACAATATTATGAAATGTTTTAATTTCACAGTAATGTTATCGTCACAACCTAACATTAAAACTCTCAATAATCAAGTGCCATTACAGCATTTATCATATCATAATGTCGTTCTGTAACATTTCATGTCTGAATTTAATTGATTCCATGATTTGCTTTCACTATTAAATGGTCTCTGTCAGTGCAGGTGTGTTTGTGGTCTGTACGTGACCTCCTAAACCACCTGCTTTGATTGGCATATTTCTTCATTTCTTACAAAAGTATTTGTATATTTTATATTTATTATTTTTTAGAGGTGTTCGTCATGCATTCAATTTTAACGACTGTGTTTAAAAATGCGTTTAGTATTTCCCTAGTCACGACAACGCGCATGCTCAATTTTGTGATCACTGGCGCCCTCTAATGGACGTTCTGTAAAAGACTGCAATACCTTAAATCTACCACAAGATGTCACTGTTGATCAACACAGAGCGAGTGTGCTCGTATCAGCAGTTTTCTCTGATCTCACGCTTTCTTTCCTATAAAAACACTTTTCTTGACGCGAAAGTGTTGCAACACAGACTGCAATGATATAAAGAAAAAAAAAAAAAAAAAAACAGAAATCAAGAACTGCACCCAGACAGCCTGTTACAACATAGAAAACAGCTACAGCACTGCAAGAACAGAGAAGACATACTTGTTAATGAAATATTTAATTCATTTAAGCCACTTGCACAGAGGGTTGGCATAGACTTGTTACTGTAATTACAGTAATCCACCAGCATGATGTCCATCAGTGAGAGCCGATCTGATCTGGTTCCCTCACTTTTTTTTAGTCACAGATATTCATACAGTAATTTAACAGGCCTTCAGTGTTCGTTATGTTTGGCAGAAGCTTTCGAATAGACATTATGTTTATAGTGATTACAACAGTGTATACAGTATGTAGCCTTGTTATAAGTTAACCATCATAATGATTCGTGCATGTTCTGACATTTAAATGGATAGAGAAAATCTCTTTACTGTGATGCACCCTCATAATGTGATTATAATGTGATTAAGGTAATACTGCGCTTAAACTGTAGCTCATGTAAACAGAATATTGCGATTATGCTAATAATCAGAGTAATGATAATCACAGTAAGATATGTGGAGTACTCCTATTTTAATCGCTTTAATTACATTTCTTCCATTCATCATTTTCCATTCAAGCGCAAGTTCAAAAACATCACGAAATAGCTGCACTTACTTTGTGGCTTCATGTAAAACAGCAGCTCCATGCACAGTTTTACAGTAGTGGTGCTCCCCCATCTACGGCCCCACAGCAAAAGAAAACATATTTTACAGAGTTATAAATATCTCTGAGTTTGCAGTCTGAATTGAATGTTGGGGAGATAAAAAGAAAAAAAAAAAAAAAAACACGTTTTGAAATGATTTTGTGCTCGCAGGCGAAACACCAACATCCATCACGTGTATTCCGATTCACAAACAAATGACCCTTATAAACCGATTCTTTTTAGTGAATCAAAACAGACAGCACATCTAGTGTAATCTGACAAACAAATGACTGTTATGAACCGATTCTTTTTAGTGAATCAAAACAGACAGAGCAACCAGTCTAGTCCACCAAACAAATGACTCTTATGAACCGATTCTTTTTAGTGAATCAAAACAGAGCAACCACTCTAGTCCGACAAACAAATGACTCTTATAAACTGATCTTTTTAGTGAATCAAAACAGACAGAGCAACCAATGTAGTCCGACAAACAAATGACTCTTATGAACCGATTATTTTTAGCGAATCAAAACAGACAGCACATCTATTGTAATCTGACAAGCAAACAACTCTTATGAACCGATTCTTTTTAGTGAATCAAAACAGACAGAGCAACCAATGTAGTCCGACAAACAAATGACTCTTATGAACCGATTCATTTTAGTGAATCAAAACAGACAGAGCAACCAATGTAGTCCGACAAAGGACTCTTATGAACCGATTCTTTTTAGTGAATCAACACAGAGCAACCAGTCTAGTCCGACAAACAAATGACTCTTATGAACCGATTCTTTTTAGTAAATCAAAACAGACAGCACATCTATTGTACTCTGACAAACAAACAACTCTTATGAACAGATTCTTTTTAGTGAATCAAAACAGACAGAGCAACCAATGTAGTCCGATAAACAAATGACTCTTATGAACCGATTCTTCTTAGTGAATCAAAACAGACAGAGCAATCAATGTAGTCCAACAAACAAATGACTCTTATGAACCGATTCTTTTTAGTGAATCAAAACAGACAGAGCAACCAATGTAGTCCAACAAACAAATGACTCTTATGAACCGATTCTTTTTAATGAATCAAAACAGACAGAGCAACCAATGTAGCCCGACAAACAAATGACTCTTATGAACCGATTCTTTTTAGTGAATCAAAACAGACAGAGCAACCAGTGTAGTCCAACAAACAAATTACTCTTATGAACCGATTCTTTTTAGTGAATCAAAACAGACAGAGCAACCAGTGTAGTCCGACAAACAAATGACTCATGAACCGATTCTTTTTAGTGAATCAAAACAGACAGAGCAACCAGTTTAGTCCAACAAACAAATGACTCTTATGAACTGATTCTTTTTAATGAATCAGAACAGACAGAGTAACCAATGTAGTCTGACAAACAAATGACTCTTATGGACTGATTCTTTTTAATGAATCAAAACAGACAGAGCAACCAGTTTAGTCCAACAAACAAATGACTCTTATGGACCGATAGGAGTGTAAAAAAACGTGTGTAAAAATTTTAAAAGTCACTTACTGTATGTCCAAATTAATTAATGGAATGTTAGATATTTGTTAAAACTGTGATAACAGGTTTGACAAAAACTTGTTCACTTGTTGAATTCAACTAGTTCAAAGACTAAATTTTATTCTAGGAGTTGATATGGAATTATAAATCCTAGAACACAACATTGATTCTGCATTTTCCGCATTTTAAGTGAGTTTTCCTAATTCCCACATAGTAACCCGACATGTGTGATGCATCATCTCTTAGTCAGGTTTCAGTTAATTAGTCCCTGTTAAAGGCTCTATTGTTTCTTGTTTGTCATGGTCTTTGTGGACGGTTCAAGAGACACAAACCAGCCGTTCATACTGAAGACAAAAAGAGCCGAATGAAGTCTTTTGTCCAGGGAGGTCGTTTGGGACTCTCGGGAGCGGAATTCCATTGGCCGGCGTTCCATGGCAACACATTCCACCTATGACAAAAGAGCCGAGCTGTGGACGGAAGGTAGAATGCAAATCTGTTTTCTGGAATCACCGGGCAGATTTCAAGGAAACCAGCAAGACATTTCTCAGATATTTCATCTTCCTATTGCTGAATGCAGCCTATTGGGAAACTTTGAGGAATTTTTATTAGCAGGTTCCCAGAAGTCAACAGAATAATCTTAAAGGTGTAATGTTCCAAACTGGTATGATTACTGGTATTTGTGTACTGCACTGCTTTCCACAGCGGAGCTCCGTCGTTAATGAATCAACAGTGCCGTTACTCGAACCACAGCGAAATTATTTTGTAAATAAATTTGACCAGAGTTGTAATCTTGCAATCTAAATGAATTGCAATTAGATAAAAACACAGTGTATTGTAAAATATGGGCAAAAACACGTCTTTCTTTTGAATTGTCCACTCGTGTTGCTTGCAGATTCTTAGCGTGTCCAGTGAAGTCCGATTCACGAACAAATGACTCTTTTTCTGAACCGGTAGAAATGTGAAAGGCAGAATTAAAGAAATTAAAGGCAGAAATGTGAAGCTTATAATTTTATAAAAGCACTTACATTAATTCTCCTGTTAGAACTCATGTATTATTTCAGCTGTCATTTTAGGGTTTACAGCATTACATTGTCATGGCAACAAAGTTGTGAAATTGGCTATAACTTCACACAGATGCAATTAGTAAGTGATTTTATGACAGTAAAATCATGTTAACACACATATTGTTTATGTCTTGTGTCTATACTTTTGAAACAGTGAGTATTTTAATGTTTACAGATTGACCCCATTGACTTCCATTGTAAGTGTCTCACTGGAACACACATTTGTGCTTTTTTGAAAGAAAAAGAGGGACAAGTACAAATTATTATTATTATTTTTTTTGTTTGTGGTAATCTAGATCGTGCCACAAATGCTGTCGATTGAGCTTAATTTGTATTGAACCCGGAATATTCCTTTAAAAACTTACCAGTTACCATTTTTAATCTTCTGGCAAAATCTTCACTGAACGACTCACTGAATCAGAGCGGATACTGAATCAACATTTGACACACTTGCTAAACTGAAGCATTACTTTCAGAAATGAAGCAAGAGCTGTTTTATATATTTCCGTGATTCGTGAAACTTAAATCAGTTACCTGACAGGTTGTTCATATGATGACATGTAGTAAAACAAATTATATATACTGTTGTAATAGTATAAGGATGGGCAGTAAACGTAAGTTTAATATCAACACATGCAGACACACATGCAACGCGGCCATGTGCATCTCTCTCTCTCGAACTGGCGCCTCCAGCTCCCCTTTATCTCGCTCTACCTCTGATCAGCTGATTCAGTGCCAGCCGTGCACCATCACGGCCTGGCCACGCCCTCCTCGTCACAACTGTATATCAGGTCTGTCAATTTTAACACGTTAATTCAGTGCGATTAATTATATAAAAAAGAATGCGTTAAAAAAAATTAATTATATTAATCATGTCTCCAGACTGTAATTCAAGCTTGAAGAACCACCTTTTTTCTCCAGGGGGCAGTAAGCAAAACTCAGCTGTATAGGCAGTGCGCAGCTTATAAAGAGAGCAAACCACACTTACCGACAGCACAACACATGGACGGACAATGCCTGGCAATTCCGAATGCAGGGACGTGTTTTTCTAAGTTTCAAATATCTAAAGCACTAAAAATACCCATTTCTGCCATCATGGCAATAATTAAGAAGTTCAAATCAACTGGAGATGTTACGAATCAGCCTGGAAGAGGACGTGTGTCTATATTGTCTCCATGTACGGTGAGGAGGATGGTTCAAGTGGCCAAAAATTCTCCAAGAATCACATCTGGAGAATTGCAGACATAAGTTGGGTCTTGGGGTCAGAAAGTCTTCAAAACTACAATCAGATGTCACCTGCATCACCACAAGTTGTTTGGGAGGGTTTCAAGTAAAAAGCCTCTGCTCTCATCCAACAACAAACTCAAGCGTCTTCAGTTTGCCAGACACTACTGGAACTTCAAATGGGACTGGGTTCTATGGTCAGATGGAGCAAAAATTGACCCTTTTGGCAGCAAACACCAGAGATGGGTTTGGCACACACAGAGAGGTAGGCATATGGAAAAGTACCCCATGCCCACGGTTAAATATGGTGGTGGATCTTTAATGTTGTGGGGCTGTTTTTCTGCCAGAGTTCCTGGACATCTTGTTTGGATGCATGGCATCATGGACTCTATCATATACCAACAGATTAAAAATCAAAACCTGACTGCCTCTGTAAGAAAGCTTAAAATGAGCCATGGTTGGATCTTCCAGCAGGACAGTGATCCAAAACAAACATCAAAATCTACACAAAATGGTTCACTGACCACAAAATCAAGGTTCTTCCCTGACCTGAACCCCAAAGAAAACCTGTGGGGTGAACTAAAGAGGAGCGTCCACCAGCGTGGACCTCTGAATTTGAAGGATCTGGAGAGATTCTGTATGGAGGAATGATCTCAGATCCCTTGCCATGTGTTCTCCAAACTCATTAGGCATTATAGAAGAAGACTCAGAGCTGTTATCTTGGCAAAGGGAGGTTGCACAAAGGATTGAATAAAAAGGGGCCAATAATTTTTATTTGAGAAAAAAATTTGTTTTTTGCTAAAAATTGTTTTGTGTTTGTAATTGGTTGATATCTATTAGAGGATATATTCTTGTGAATATTTTGAATGAAAGATCAAAAGGATAAACATTAAAGACATTTTTTACAGCCTTCTTTGCTCATATTTACCTAGGGTGCTAATATTTTTGGCCACAACTGTACATGTTGTGGCTTTTGATGTTTCGATAAGTTTTGTTAGCTCTTCATGACCTTTGACAGCGGACTGAAGTTGCTCGTGAGGAAAATTATGAGACACTGTTTTCTGAAGTGCTGTGACAGATGATTGCATTATTCAAATTTTATTTCTGATGATTTCTATTTTATTAGTAAAGAAATTCATGAAGTCATTACTATTGTGCTGCGATGGAATATCTGGTTCAGTTGAGGCTTTATTCCGAACCAATTTAGCCACAGTACTGAATAAACACCTAGGATTGTTGTGGTTATTTTCTATGAGTTTGCTAAAATATGCTGACCTGGCAGCTTTTAGTTCCTGTCTGTAGCTACAGACACTATCCTTCCATGCACCGCGAAATACCTCTAATTTTGTATTCTTCCACTTGCGCTCCATTTTCCGAGCTGCTCTCTTGAGAGCATGAGTGTGATCATTGCACCATGGTGTGGGGCTTTTTTTCTATAATTTGCTTTAATTGAAGGGGGCGACACTATCAAGAGTGCTAGAGAAGACTGTATTTATATTTTCTGTTATTACATCAAGTTCTTCTAGACCTTTTGGCTTACTGAGTATATAAGAAAAATCTGGAAGATTATTAGTGAAGCTATCTTTAGTGATCGAAGGAATAGTTCTACCTGAACGATAGCGTGGTGTAGATTGAGTAATATTAGCAGATCGCAGAAAACCAGAGATGAGGTAATGATCTGAGATATCATCGCTCTGCGGCATAATTTCTATAGTATCAACATCAACTCCATACGTCAGAATTAAATCTAGCGGATGATTATGGCCATGAGTTGGTCCTGTCACATTTTGTCTGACTCCAAGAGAGTTGAAAATATCGATAAATGCTAATCCCAATGTGTCATTTTCATTATCTATGTGAATGCTGAAGCCACCAACAATTAAAGCTCTATCTACAGTAACTACTAGACCTGATAAAAAATGTGCAAATTCACCAAGGAAATCAGAATACGGTCCGGGTGATCTATATACTGTAGCAATGGCAAAAGACGACAGAGTTTTTTAAAATTTATATCTATATCTGACAGTGTCACATTAAGCATTATTAGTTCAAAAGACTTAAACTTATATCCTGTCCTCTGAGTAACACCAAAAACTTCACTGTAAATTGTAGCAACACCTCCTCCTCGACCCTTCAGACGAGGCTCATGTTTATAACAATAACCTGGAGGAGTAGATTCATTTAAACTAATATATTCTTCCGGTTTAAGTCAAATGGAGTGCGTCAAAATTATGATCTTTAATCATTTAATTTACAGTTAGTGCTTTGGTTGAAAGAGATCTAATGTTTAGTAGCCCTACCTTTACCTTTAGTACCTCAACCGCATACACAATTCTACAGCTTACATTTAAGTCATTCCACAGTCTAGCTCCTTCTTACCTTTCTGATTTACTTTCTCCCTATACTCCAATTCGCTCACTCTGATCTTCTGGGTGCGATCTAAAGGTCATGGTAGATCTTCTTCTTGTTCCCAGATTCTGTCTTTCGTCAAAGGGCGGCAGGTCTTTTTCTGTTGTGGCACCTAAGACATGGAACTCAATTCCCCTAGCACTACCGAACTACTACCTCCATCACTGAATTCAAAACTAAGCTCAAAACCTATTTGTTCTCTCAGTATTATCAGTTATAATGTGTATATGCATCATGAACTGCTCATTGTATTTGTATGCTTACTTGTACTGGATTGAAGTGTCTAAGTGTTTTTATGATCTGCTATATGCAACTGCATTTGCTTCCTGTTCTGGACCGGGCAACTGTCCACTGTCCATATGATTGTCTATATGTTTATGTTACTGTTCTTTATTGTGAAGCATCCTTGAGCTCTGGAAAGGCACTATATAAATTAAACATATTATTATTATATGATGTTTATCTTCAATTTTTTTATTTTTTTTCTAAATGATTTAGTGAGAGTTTTGTGTTTGGTAGTTCGGGGAACAGACACAGTCTCTATATGATATCTAGGTGATACAGTCTCTACGTGTTGTAGTTTATGTGACCTGTGTGACATCTCACAGGTCATACACAGTACACAGTATATATATATATATATATATATATATATATACACACACAATGTATATTCCTGTGTACAGTAGTATATCTTTTTATACACAGATAATATATTTTATTCTGTGACATGTTGAGAGCAATTCTATTTCATTATCTCTTGAATTAAGTCTAATTTACTCACTGCAAAAAAGTAATGTGAAAATATGACACTTTATTGGAAGATGCATTTGTGTTTTGCACACAGTACGTCAAGACAGGGTGATTTTACGGTTTATATACAGTGTCATGTTTAGATTAAAATGTTTTAAGAGTTTTTTCTTAAGGGAAAATGGTGCTTTTCTGGCATCTTTGCTTGCAAATAAAAAGCAAACAACTGTTGGTTTATATCAAAATAAAAACAAAATCCGAACTTAAAGAAATGCAAAGAATAAGAATGTTATAAACATACTGTTTCTGATTTTTTTATAGATCAAATCAACCGCTAAGACGCGCTTCGCACTTGCTATACAAAAAAATTCAATTTTCTAGACACTTCTGTGAAATTCCAGACTCAAAGTTTTTTTTTCCATTAAGCTCGAGTCACTTCGATCATGTTTTAATTGTACATTAAGATTCAACCTCAAAATATCTCAACAAAAGGCACTTCAAAACAGATTAACAAAATTATAAAACCATCTCATTTTCAGCGTCGAGTGAAACCAGTGGCTGTATAAATATTGCACCACAAGTCTTTAAATGAATCTCAACACAAACTTCAAACAGTTTAATCAAACCCTTGTGTGCAGGAAGAAGACGAGCTGTTCTCAGATTTCACAGCATTTTTATGAGGATTTCTGCAGCGTCAGCACCCGTCTATCTGCTCTGATGAGGACGACACGTTAACACTTAAAAAAGACGCTGTTTATACTGATTTACTGGCAGTACAAACTCAAATCTATGAGACCCAGATGAACATGAAAGGTCCAGTTTTACCATCAGCCCCTTTAAACTGTCAAAGGGCTCGAGGACACTCTTAAAGCCGTTTAGAGAAACTTCAAAAGATCGAGTGGGTATTTAGAAATATAGAAATGACTGTTACAGGACGGACAGATGAGAGACAACACATAGCATCAGCGCTCTTTTCACAGTGATAATATCTGCACAGTGTTAAAGAAGAAACTGCATATGACCACTGAAATACAAGAACAGAAGAACAAGTCCAGGTCACATTTCACCCAAGAATCATCTTTTGCTTAGTAAAAAAATTAAGCCTATTTTTTTGGAACATTTTGCATTGTGACATTATTTACTTCACAATCATACCCAAAACAATTCTCATTACTGTAACATGTAAAAATGATGTATTATTGATATATGTACTTTTTTTTAAAAGTATAACTGTTAAGTGTACATTATAGTAGTACTTGTACATATAAAAAAATAAAATAAATAAAAATGTGTTTAAATGCTGATTTTACTAAAAAAAAATTAATAAAAAAAAATATATATATATATATATATATATATATCAATTATGTCTTGGAATGGATAATTGTCATTGCTGTATTACAGTAATGAGACAGACATTTGTTTTTGCATTACAGTAATGAGAATTTTGGGGAAAATATGTTTAATGGTCATAAAAAAAATAAAATAAAAAAAAAAAGCCAAAATGCAAAATAAATTTTAAAGGGCCTAAAATTCATTTCATTCACACAAAATGCAATTAAACTGAAATAAAATGTCCAGCCAATACATCAAAAAATTATGAAACATTTTAATGAATTTATGAAACATTTTAATGAATTTATACAATATGAACCCTATTTTATGACCATCAAGTTTGTTTGCAATGACATTATTTTCATGGCAATTAAGCACATTTTTCTCCAAAGTTCGCTAAACTATTTTAATAAAAAAAGAAAATTTGGAAAGTACAATAGTTTACATCATGGCAGAATTTCAGTGTATGCATTTTTTAACACACACACACACACACACACAAACACACACACACACACAAACACACACACACACACACACAAACACTGTGTGTGTGGCTGGACAGGAACATTTTTCTTGGACAGGAAGTATTTTTTCTTCCATTACTGTAATGAGAATTTGGGAGTAAAATGTGTTTCATTGTCATGAAAATAAATATCAATAATAAAAATAATAATACAAAAAACAAAAAACAAAAACAAACGTAAAGGTCATAAAATAGGCTTAATTTATTTAATATAATTGAACTAAAATAAAACACTGTTTTTCCCACAAAAGTGTTAATCTGTCACGGACATGTCCAGCCCAATAAAAAAAAATAAACAAATAAAAATAGAAATTCATTTATACAATATGAACACTGTTTGAATCCTTTTAGGACCATTAAGATTAATTGCATTGTGACATTATTTTCATTTAATTAAGCACATTTTTTCAAAATTCTCTTTACAGTAATATGAAGAAATTAATATATTAATTAAATTATAAAGTACATTTGTAAACTACAATTGGAAGTTTATATTATGGCAGCATTTTAACTTAATTTATGCTGTTTTTATTAATAAAAACAATAATTGTGCCAGGATGATTTATCCTTGTATCACAGAAATGAGTTTTTTGCACATTACAATGGTGAACATTTTGTGAATGAAATGTGTTCACAATACAAAAAAAAATCTTAAATGGTCCTAAAAATAGGTGTCATTTTCTTGGAGCAAAATATAATGTCATTTTATTTTGATTTTGGGGTAAAATATGCAAATGACAGAGTGAATGTGAGAATTCATTCACTTCATTTCAAAGTCCCCAAAATACATAAAAAAAAAAGATAAACAAATAACAGTTAGAACACAAACTCTCGGGCCACGTCCACACTAATCTGTTTAAGTTTGAAACCCCCATTTTTAGTTTCTAAATTTCATCGCTTTCCAAAGTATGCAGTGGTGTTTTCGAAACCCTTTTTTTGATGTGTTTTTAAATGAACACATATTAGTGTGGATGTGGCCTGCGCTGGTGTCTCATTTCTGTTTTCCATCTTACAGTAAAAAAAACACAGTATATAGACATAATTTAACTCCATGCCACATATTGATGAGATGTGTTTGCTATTTTCCAGTTTTTAACACTCATCAGAATTATTTGATGTTCAGCAAGTCAGCAAAAAAAATTATTCATGTCCAAAAGTCCCGAGTCAATTTTGCAAGTCCTTTTCTTGTTTTTAACACATGGTCATTGTAAAGGACATCTGTGTGGCTGTTTATGAATAAGCAGATGTAAGATGGCAGGAATTTACATGTTTACAGTGACTTCAGTGTGAGAACTTGACATTGTACAGCAGTTCGGCGGTTTGACACAGTGATTTGGGGTTAGCACAGGAGAAATACTGACAGCAGAGCCAATCCTCGAGCTCGGCGTTCCGTTCCGGTTCCAGCGAGCGTTCCGCAAACTTCATCATGAGCAGAGCGCGCTTCACGTCCAACCAGTTCAACAATCCCTCATGTCTGGGCTGCTCGATTCGCCGTACGCTACCTGCGGACACCCAGGGTTGCTCCAGGAGGTCTCGCCGTGGCCCCCACAGCAACCCCTGCAACACCCGCTTGGCGTCCTGGATGTGGATGCGTTTTCCCGGGTCGGGCTCGAGAAGCAGGTGAGCGAGTCTTTGGAGTCCGGCCGAGTACATCGACACGCTCGGGATGGACGGCAGATCATCGCATTTGTACTCCTGCTGTCGCAGCGCGGGCGTCGCCTCGAATGGATTGCGTCGATGCAGAAGTTCATAGATCAGAATGCCGGTTTGAAACTCGTCGAACTTCCGATACTGCGCGGCCGAGACGATCTCGGGCGCCAGACGGGTGTGGTCTCGATTGACGCGTGGATCGGCGCAAACAGTTACGTCGCCTGCATTGCGCTGTTTGGCTTTGCAAAAGTTGCTGATGAGGAGACGCGGCAGGCATTGCTGCTGCGGGTCGGGACACGTTCCGTCTGCGGTGGAAGAGCGCCGGTGCTGCACCAGAAGCAGGTTTTCGAGGCAGATGTCACGATGTGTGACCCCATGTGATTTCAGATGCTCCAGTCCGGTGCAGAGCTGCAGCAGCAGGAAGCAAACGCGTCGCTCGTAAACCTCCGGTTGCGCCTGATGAAACGACTCCCACTCTTTGACGAAATCAGCGGCGCTCTGGTGAGGAACCTCTTGTGTGATGACCACCACGCGCTCCTGCTCGGACGGTCCCGGCGCCCTGGATGCACTCTGCTCGTTGGCTAACATGCTCTGCGGCACGCATGCGATGAAGTGACCGCAGTCCTGCTGCAGGTTAAAGTGAGCTGGCAGATTCTGCTGCACAGACAGACTGTACAGATGAGCCTGATTACTGTCAGCCGACTGACCCTTACAGATCTACAACAACAGAGAGAAGAGACACATGGGTAGTTAAACATCTGACATGCAACGCTCCATCCTGCTTTTACTTATTTTGGAACTATTTACGTTAGAGAACAGTGTTGAGGAGTAACTACCTAAAAGTAGTGACATGACTAACTTAACTACACTTTTCAGCAGAGTCAAAGTAGCTCAGCTGTGTAGATTTTCCAGCAACGAGCTTCATTTTCCATCAAGTAGCGATTTAGCGTCAAAACGCGTCGCCTTTCAAATTATACTCTTTTGACCGTAAATGACTATGAACGCGCTCGACGCATGCCTACTACAACTGCTTTGTGATAATCTTTTAGTAGAGTCAATGGCAGGCGCATGTCAAGCACTGTGTGCGTCGAGAAAATCTGGACACTATGGACAGTCCGCGCAGATGACAAAATTAGCGTCACGCATACTATGAACGGAGTGATCAGCAGCAGGGACAACCGAAGTATACTTTGGGCTTTAACCGTCCTCCCTCTCCCAAGTAGTGCTGGGAAAACCAAATAATTGAAGTGAATCGGTTCTTTCAGACAGTTGCACCGGTTAAAATAAACTATTCATTTTAGTGACTCAGTTCGTTCGGACGGTTCATATAAATAAACTAGTTCACTTAACCTCGTGTGACCCTGTGTACACATGCATGGACGTTGTATTCTGGCTTTGCTATAGACTGTGCATAATTTAATTTAAACGACTGATCTCAGTTCAAGAGACTTTGTGCTGTCAGTAAAGGGTTAAACGTTCAACGCACGGAGTCACGTGACAAAACAACATGGTGCTGACCACAGCGGAGTTTGTCTTTGGAAGAATCGTCAACAAAACTACATCTGGTAAGAAACCAAATTAAGTTTTTACATTGAAACCTGTTTGAGTCAAAAGATTACAGTCTCTAGTTTCATCCGATATGCCATTTTTAAAATTTTAGCAATTTATCGCGAAACGCCACACTGTTAAACACAATGACCACATATGTGGACTACAGGCTCATTTTCAGTTAAAATATCCGATATTCACTGTCTGTACATTATCACACTGAGAATAAATGAGTTCATCCATAAGCTGATAAATGTGTCTTTCAGAGGCTTTATATGGAGTTAGGATGAAAATAAGGTGCATTTCTAACTGTTCTGAGACCAGTGCAGACAGACAGCACACTGGAGGTTAAGTCATGCACTAAATAGGGAGCAAGGGAGCATCCTATAGCTCTCTATGCAGTTAAGTGCATTCACTCCTAAAATCTGATCAAAAGTTCAGTTTCAGGCTGCAGATGATGTTTGGATCACTCAACATGTTTGACAGACATGTGACAATGATAATCAGTACATAGATTCAGAATTTATAATGTATCATTTTATTTTAACATGATTGACAGTGATTGGATGATGCTGGACATTACTTTGAATCTGAATTAATTATGCTAATTTCTGATGTAATGTCTGTAACGTCTCATAAACATGAATAATCAACACTCCTGGAAACAAACTATTTGATGAAAAAAAATCTGATTTCTATAACTTGATATTATTTAACATTTCACAACTTAGTCCCGCTGTCCACATATGAGGACATACATTTTTAGGAAAACTATTTGATCTAAAATACACCATATATCTTTAAATAGCTTCAATGTAGTTGGCTACTTTTTTTGTTATTAGCCTGAAGTGTATCTAATGATTTTTTTAAAAGGCAAGCTTGACTGTTGTTTAACTACTTTAAGTTATGTGTTGCTTGAGAAAAATCAGTTTTATAGTAACTTCACGAACACTGTTACGGTAGCAAAAATAGTTAAAATAGAACATATGTCTAAAATGTGAGTTACTTGATATTAACGTCTTGTTTATAGAACTGTTGTATAAAAGTACCACTTGCAATCGTACTGCTCCAAGTACTCTAAAAGTCCTGCACCCTCGAGTCCCCGTGATATTCTGCTCTCTAGATATGACTGGAGTCCCTCCTTCAATATAAGTCTATGGGATTTTTTCTGTTTGGGGTTTGCTCTAAATATGAGCTGATTATTTAATAACGTTGATGTTATTATACAAGATGATTAAGTTCTCTGTCTGTCTGCATGGCTTATTGTTCTTTACACATTGGAAGTAACTGGGGTCAAAGGTCAGACAGGATAAATACACACCCTCTGTTAATCGCAGCTCACGCCTGTAGGATTCCTCCAATGGTCACGGCAAAGACGGAAAAGATGACCTTGACAAATGTGAGACTATTAGAGACATCGTCAGTCGTTCTCACGGTCGTTGAGAGACGCGAGACTAAATTGTTTATGATTGGGTGTTATTGTTGAATGCTCACGCTGCTGTTGAGTCTATTCTACTGCAAAAACAAAACTTTATACCATAACAAACTGTTCCAAAGATTTACATGCTGAGGCCACAGAAAGTATCTGGTAATCAACATTATGCCACAAACGCAGTTAATTGAGTTTAACTTGTATTAAACCCCGGAATATTCCTTTAAAGCATTTTACTTTCATAATATGATGCATTTCAGAGTAAAACAGAATTTTTAGTGAGAATTAAAATGTAAGGCGGGGCTTAGTTTCATTCATGGGATTTGATTGGATGGGGATATGTTAGGCTATGATACTATTGGTTAACCCCTTAAACTCTGGTGCATTTTTCGGCTGCCGCCCGCAATTTTTCACACTCAAATTTAAAAGCTCACCATTCACACATAATGTGGAATAATTGCAAAAAAATTGGTCTCATAAAAAATAATGTATGTGTTTATAATCGTATGATAAAGTTTTTTTTAATGTCCTAAATTTGTAAGCATGTAATTCTGGTTCTGTTCACTCTACTTCACTTTGAGAAGTCTCATTTTATTCCAATAGATGGCAGAAAGCACTAGAAAAAATTATATTTTCTGTATCACCTTCCATCACAATATAAAGATCTGAAATGTAGGTGGTGCTTCAATGCATTTTAGCCCTCACAGATGTGCTCGTCCATAGACATTCAGTCTAATTTTCAGTTCAAGCGCCACTTTTGTTATTTCATTGAATATCTCGGCCTCTGAGTGGACTAGAAGCTCAATCTAGGTGTCATTAGAAATCTGAGATCCTCCCCTTTGTGATGTTATAGGGCTGGGCGATATGGCAAAGAAATAAAATCTAGATTTTTATCAAACTTATGGATGATTCAAGATTCACGATTCGATTTTTCAACTTTTAAATGTACTCCAACATGATTCAAATGTTATGTTCTTTATTAGAATGCAAGGCAACCTGGTTTCTTTGAAAAGTCCTTTTCATTATACGAAACAAAGGTGTGAAAGAAAAATTTACAAATGCACCAAATGCACCACCGGGGCAAGTTGTCAACAGAGTATAAATGTAAAATAAACTCAAATCTAATAAACCCAGATGTTCAGAAATAATAGAATAAGAAAACTGCAGAATAATTCTTAGCCATTGTAGGTATTAATTTTATCTAAACCAAGTCTACCTAGAAAGTTATCTAGAAATCAATATCTATAAATGATCAAGTTTACCTAGAAAGTTCTCATTGCATATCAAACAATTTGTGTGTATATTCGTAAACTCCTGCAGATAGAGACGCGCCCTCTAGTGGTTCACACTGAGCAGCGCAGCAATATGAAATCAGTTATCATTACAATTCAACTCGCAATGTTTGTCAAAATGACCACTTGCCAAATGTTGGCTATAGATGCAGTACACTTGAACACGTCACAGAACAAAGCAATAATTAGCAAGCTATCATGGCAAAAAGAGCAGCGGATGTTTGATTCTCCCATATATAGCTTCTCCATTATTTGAAATGAAGCGCCCGTCACGTAACTAACGCTTTTTTATGGGTAAAAAGAAAAGAAAGGAGACCATTCATCAACATGCACACGCTGAGGCCAGTTATGGTCGTAAGACAGTATATACATGCATGATGGACGAAGCTGAGCTACAAACCACACTGTACAATCATACTGGGAATATTACAGCTGTCTTTTATATCAGTCTCCGTGTTGTTAACCTGCCACATTCTTTTGGAGCGTGCCACACACGTGCAGCTGATCAGAAAGTCTTTTATGCTGATCATGAAGGCATTAATGCTGCCTTCACATGCCAATGGAATTATCGTAAATACGAGTTTCCCACTCCACCTATGATGATATATAATATTTTATCATCAATAGTCGAAAACATATTTTCTGATGATTTGTTTTGTATGCTTTTCCTTCTGAATTACATATTTTGTTCTGGACATCTAAGATATAACATTGGATTATTCACACAAGCAAGCTCACAGACAAGTAAACAATGGCTCATTTTTTAGAAAACTTCCTAAGGTAAAAGTAGGTATATAGGTTTTGTCTATTTGGGACTTACAGCAGCAGTTATTTGAGCATAAACAAGACGTCTGTATTTGATGACTTACAGAAATCATATTTCACTTTGTGATTCTTTTGAACATCTTTCAAACTGTGTTATTAAGGCAACAAAATAAACTATACAGTCAAATTTCTGAGAATGAGACCTTTCATTTGATAAATGACTTGTCCATTTAGGTACTATTTGAAGGACTTTTATTTTCATATAAATATTTCTACCCATTACCTCTAGGGGGCGTTGATTTTCAACGCAAATGTTTCGAAGGCCTTATAAGTAACATAAATGCAAAAGTGATTGTTATCTCTGAAAAGGTCAGATTCTAAGCTTTCAAATGATAACTCATATGCCTGACTTCTGTATACGGAGACTTTTTAAGTGCAATTTTTTAGCACGATTTAGCACCCACCAGCGGGTCCATAGAGTTTAAGGTGTTAATATTATTTTGCCACACCCACACAGTGTAGATGACATCAGCAGGAAGCTGTTTCATAAGTGGAGCAAGATTATGAAAACAAACATTCTTTCTTTAGAATAACGTGCACGGATAAATTGTTCACAATTTAACAGACATTTATTTAGGAAATAAAATAAATCATGTTTTCATGATGTGTCTCACCTTTACAGCATACGTGTTGCGGGAGTCTGATGCACAGGAAGCAGAATAATACACAGCGTCTCCAGACAGACAGCTCGGCTTGTTACAGGTCAATTTAAACAGCGACCAGTTGCTCTCGTTGAATCGCAGCGGGTTTCTCTGACTGCGCATGAAATGTTCTTCACACTTGAGCGCGAGACGCCGCAGCGACTCCGCGTACAAACCACCCAGTTTGGAGTAGATCCCCTCACGACTGTCAATGTTACTGAGCAGTGTGTGCAGCTGCAGGGTTGAGCCCATGGCCGGCGGCACGGACAGTAGCGTGTTGAGCTGCGGTAACGAGCTAGACGTCACGCTCCCCCGACTGTGACCCCCGAGCCGTCCGTGACCTCTGAAATGGGGCTCGTCGAGGGTTCGAGAGCGCTGGGGCGGGCAGCGTTCAATGGATTCGCTGGAGGAGTACAGGGGGCGGGGCTCCACCGGACTGGACGGGTGACTGCGCAGAGGGCCCGCAGCATCAGGGCAGCTCACGTTCGTTTCTGAGCCGCTGAACGGGAGCCGTGGGCGAGTGCGGACGAGCGGTTTGACTCCTGATTCACTCGGCGCAGAGCTCGTGCGGTTCACCAGCTTCTTCTGGGGTAACGGAGGCGGCTGCTGCTGATGAACGAGACTGTTGCAAGGAAATGTATCGGGCTGTGGCGACACTGGGGCGGAGGCCAACGGGCTGCTGGGAAAAGGGGAGGGGCAAGAGTGGAGGGTGGAGCCTAGATCACATGATCAGAGAGAGAGAGAGAGAGAGAGACAAAAAGGAGTAATTGTTAAATCCATTGTTTATTATATTGCTTACTCTGCACTACTATTGTTAATTTACTTTCGTTACTGGTTTTCATTATTAGTATCAAACAAACTACAGCTTGCTGTTTACTCTATTTTAACTTTTTTTTAAATGTTATATTCATTTTTTGCAACATTTGCAGCATTTTTGAAACATGACTAGAATTAATTTCAGTGTAAATTGATCATTAAAACATCCTTAGGTGCCGTTCACACAGGTTCTATTGTATTTTTAGAATGTAAATCTTTTTTAAAATTGGTAACGCTTTGTTGGCCAAATTGGCCCGGTTGCTAGGGAGGGTAGAGTCGCATGGGGTAACCTCCTCGTGGTTGCTATAATGTGGTTCTCGCTCTCGGTGGGGCGCGTGGTGAGTTGTACGTGGATGCCGAGGAGAATAGCGTAAAGCCTCCACACGCACTACATCTCCACGGTAACGTGCTCAACAAGCCACGTGATAAGATGCGCGGATTGACGGTCTCAGATGTGGAGGCAACTGAGATTCGTCCTCCACCACCCGGACTGAGGCGAGTCACTACGCCACCACGAGGACTTAGAGCGCATTGGGAATTGGGCATTCCAAATTGGGGAGAAAATAATAATAAAAAAAAAAAAAAAATCCACTATCGGTCGACCTCTACCGAGCACAACGAATGCAAGGATCTCGAGACACATTTTTCAAAGTTTCAACCTACGTTTAACTTGTCACGGCGTCCTAAAACACAGCTTGTGTGACTAGAGACGCAACGCAACCAAAGTGAGATGCTCCAAAATGAGTACATAGAATAAAAGTACATTTTAACATTCTATAAATCGATTTTAAAAACTATCGGCCGATTAATCGGTTATCAGCTTTTTCCACCTTAGTTATCGGTATCTGCGAAATCCACTATCGGTCGACCTCTGCTTTGGATATTCAAAATAATTCATGAATCATTTAAGAGAAAGAAAATCCTCACACTCTTATTCAGCTCATAATAAACAGCAGATAATAAAAAAAGCTGCACATACACAATAACTTTACACTGCAGTGTGTGTGTGTGTTTTGGTTAGTGTTTAACAGAGAAACGCCTCGAGCTCTTAAACTGATTAAAACAGCCCTGTGACCCATAACAAAAGAAGACCAGAGACAGAGAGTGTGTGTGGGCATTTATGAGTGATTATACAGGTGTATCTGTGTATCTCTTTTGCTCTGTTATGTTGTAAATGTTGTAAAGCTCCACTTTAAGCAAACAGACAAGAGTCTGAAATCTGATAAAATCCCTCACTGGACACGTCTCTGACGATTCAGATATTAATAATTCAGAGAGATTGAAGAGTTTGAGTCCTGACCTCAGTTCATCTCTACAGCACTGATGCAAAGCTTCTGTTTTATAGTTGAATTTCACATCTGAGGCTATTTTTGAAATGAATAACAGCTACTACTTATTGCATACTGTGGAGTATGAACTGTACATTGCCTAAAGTAACACTTTACCAAAAGCTTGTATTTGTTAACATTAGTTAATGCATTAGTATTGTGAACTAACAACAAATTGATTATTCCTGATTTTTGTTTATGTTTGCTATTTACACAAGTGTCGCAGTGGAATTACGTTGCTGCTTACTGCATGCATACAGGAGTAAATAGTACGCTGCTTATACAGTTCATATAAACGCAATGCCGTTTTAGAGTCTTAAACAGCTTTCTGGTGTCCATGTAAACGAGCTCATTAAGTTGACCAGACAAAGCCAACATACTGTAATTCTACAGACATGGTTTAGGTATTTTCCCAAACCATGATCAAAATTATTGGAACTACTCCAAGAGCTTTCAAACAAGATCTTCTGAACTCGGCACAGACCTTCAGACTGTTCTGACTCAGGTTTAACTTTTCTAACTGATCACAATTACTGTTTTTGTACAGCGGACTATGAAAATTCAGGAAAATCCCATAGATTTACATCGACAGAATGTTCAAACGGGTCAAAACTATTCAAACTCCAATTTAAAAAAAGCAGCAGCAAAAATTCAAATGTAAACAAACCCCACACAAAGCCTTTTATCCATCTTAAATTGCTATCTATCTGTCTGTCCATCTGTCTATCTATCTGTCTGTCTGTCCGTCCATCCATCATCCATCCATCCATCATCCGTCTATCAACTATCTATCTATCTATCTGTCTGTCTGTCCATCCATCATCCATCCATCCATCCGTCCGTCTATCAACTATCTATATGTCTGTCTGTCTGTCCATCATCCATCCATCCGTCCGTCTATCTTCTATCTATCTATCTGTCTGTCTGTCAGTCCATCCATCATCCATCCATCCGTCCGTCTATCTTCTATCTATATATCTATCTGTCTGTCTGTCTGTCCATCATCCATCCATCCGTCCGTCTATCATCTATCTGTCTGTCAGTCCATCCATCATCCATCCATCCGTCCATCCATCCGTCTATCATCTATCTATATATCTATCTGTCTGTCCATCATCCATCCATACGTCTATCATCTATCTATCTATCTGTCTGTCTGTCAGTCCATCCATCATCCATCCATCCATCTGTCCATCCGTCCATCTATCATCTATCTATCTATCTGTCTGTCTGTCTGTCCATCCATAAATCCATCCATCTGTCCATCCGTCCGTCTATCATCTATCTATATATCTATCTGTCTGTCTGTCTGTCCATCATCCATCCATCCGTCCGTCTATCATCTATCTATCTATCTGTCTGTCTGTCTGTTTGTCAGTCCATCCATCATCCATCCATCCATCCATCCGTCCGTCATCTATCTATATATCTATCTATCTGTCTGTCTGTCTGTCCATCCATCATCCATCCATCCATCTGTCCATCCGTCTGTGTATCATCTATCTATATATCTATCTGTCTGTCTGTGTCCATCATCCATCCATCCGTCCGTCTATCATCTATCTATCTGTCTGTCAGTCATCCATCCATCAATCCATCTGTCCATCCCTCCATCTATCATCTATCTATCTCTGTCTGTCCGTCCATTATCCATCCATTCATCTATCTGTCTGTCCATCTATCTATCATCTATCTATCTGTCCATCATCCATCCATCTATCTGTCTGTCTGTCCATCATCCATCCATCTATCTACCTGTTTGTTTGTCCGTCCGTCCGTCCATCATCCATCCATCCGTCTGTCTCTCATCTCTGTCCGTCCGTCCATCCATACCTATCCCCCTCTCTCTCTCTCTCTCTCTCTCTCTCTCCATCCATCTATCATCGATCCATCTGTCCAGTCCATCTACCCCTCTCTCTCTCACTCTCTCTCTATCTATATCTCTCTATCTATCTCTCTCTCCATCCATCCATCCATTCGTCTATCATCAATCTATCTGTCCGTCCGTCCAATCCATCTACCCCCCCCTCTATCCATCCATCCATCTAATCTCTGTATAACCATCAAACTTCAAAACTAGTTGAAACTTTCAGACAAGGTAAATTACGTGTTCATTCATTCCAGATGTTTGTGAATGACTGCTGGTGTGTTCATGTGGTTTCTGGGAGTTGTGTGGCATTCTCTGGAGAGAGTCGCGGTAATGAACGGGTGGAGAGGAAGATTAGTGGCTTCATGGGGGGAAATGGTCGGAAAGACGCCCGTGATAAACGACACAAACCCTGACTTCCTCCTGTTATCCCGTCATTATCTCTGTGCCCCAGCGCATCATGGGAAAACTCTACATGTACACCACACGTGAACCTGAATCACATGAGAAGTTTAGATATTACAGTGAGTGTTTGAGATACAGAAGGAATGAGTGATGTTCTGATAACTGAAGTGTTTGTCTAATTGTGTTTCCTCCTGCTGTCTGTGTGTCTTCTGTATTTCCTCATCATGTGTGATTATCAGTAAAGGAAGTTTGACTGAAAGAGATTCTGTTTTTAGACAAACACAATTACTGTAATCTAACACTCTGTTCCAAATACTATTGAGCTTCCTCACTGTGTACTGTCCACACCTTCTTAGGCAGCATCCTAACCGATATGGATCCTCATAAGTGACTTATATATTTTATATATATATATATACAGTTGTGTTCAAAAGTTTGCATACCCTGGCAGAAATTGTGAAATTTTGGCACATGATCAGTCACATTTTCAAAATCAATGCCAGAATTTCACAATTTCTGCCAGGGTATGCAAACTTTTGAACACAATTGTGTATATATATATATATATATATATATATATATATATATATATATATATATATATATATCACACACACACACACACACATACAATTTTATATATATACAATAATAATAATATATATATATATATATATATATATATATATATATTATTATTATTATTATTATTTAAATATAACTATTTATAATTATTTAATTATTATATTTTGAATTATTGTAATTTAAAGGGCTTTATATATATGCAATTAATTTGGATTATTTTGATTAATAAATTGGCATATCATGTAATTAATTTGATTCAAAAATGTTATCGATTTAAAGCCTTAATATAAATATAACTATTTATAATTATTTAATCATTATATTTTGAATTATTGTTATCTGAGGGGCTTTATATATGAGATTAATTTGGATTATTTTCATTAATTAATTGCTATATCATGTAAATAATTTGACTTGGCTCCATTACAATGCTCTATATCAGGGCTCTTCAACTACTTTCTTGCGGGGGCCAAAAACATTTTCAGTATTCATCTTATCCAGCACTTTCATTGCAAGTAACATGCTACTTAAAAAACACCTTTAATACTGTGCATTTATTCATATTAAAATAGTCACAGGTTATACTGTATACTGAATTATAATTGTTTTTAAGGTCTGACCATAAATTCCTTCATAAGATCTGGCTGAAAAACAAACAAACAAAAAAAACAAAAAAAAAAACATAATAATAATTTTAACATTTTAGGGCTATTGTTTACAAACTATGAAAACTGATGAGAAACATTTAGACCTGCTAAAGCCCTCTCGCAATATCAGCCCACATATGAAAACAATGGTCATATAAAAATGTCATGTTTACTTAAGAACGCATTAAAAAAAAAACTGTCTATTCTTCCATTTTCTCTATAAAGTATCATCCTATTCAGTGAGGAAAAAATGAGTCCTGCAAATATTGTGAATTTGCAGATTCACAATAGATTTTTGTGCAGGTAATCACTGGCAAAAGAAGAACAAACTGAGTTGATGCTGTTCGTGATTGAGAGGACTGACTCACAGCTGTATAGAACCAAATATAATCAGGACATTGCAGTTTCACATATCACTTTTTTACGAGCCCTACAGACCCTGAACAGACGAGATGCGCCCGTTTGACACTTCAAGAATAGTGAATATAAGCAAACCTTACAGCGCACTTTAGCTGAACGTTCGGTGCTGACAACATTTCTGTCACAACTGTGGTGATCATTTTTTACAGCTGTAGATTTGCACTTCACACAACTAAGCAATTTATATAAATACATTTGATTGAAAAAGACGTGATCAAATGCACAACTAAACGGTACAATCCGTGTTTAGCAAAGCAGTGTAGCTAAACTATCACCTGAAAAGCTTAAACGCGCGCTCCGATCTGGACAACTGATGACGACAGAATGCGTTGCATGCACCATTGAGCGCTGTTTTTTTTAAAACCCCTTTTTTCTCCCAATTTGGAATGCCCAATTCCCACTACTTAGTAGGTCCTCGTGGTGGCGCGGTTACTCACCCCAGTCCGGGTGGCGGAGGACAAGTCTCAGTTGCCTCCGCTTCTGAGACCGTCAATCCGCGCATCTTATCACGTGACTCGTTGTGCATGACACCGCGGAGACTCACAGCATGTGGAGGCTCATGCTACTCTCCGTGATCCACGCACAACTTACCACACGCCCCATTGAGAGCGAGAACCACTAATCACGACCACGAGGAGGTTACCCCATGTGACTCTACCCTCCCTAGCATCCGGGCCAATTTGGTTGCTAAGGAGACCTGCTGGAGTCACAGCACAAGGTATTAAGCGTTGTTAAACTCACCGCTGATTGCTGAGGCTTGCACCTACGAACACGGAGTCTTGCACAAAGAGCGCTCTGGTATTTCAGAGGGCCAGACAAAGACGATTGGTGGCCCAGATTTGGCCCGCGGGCCACCAGTTGACTATCCCCACTCTATATGTTAGTAATTACCAAATTAAGCTTTTTATAGCCTATATATTCACCAGATGAAGAGTTTTGTACATACAGTACAAGTATATATATATATATACACACACACACACACAGTATATTTCACAGGATGAGGTTTATTTATGAGGAATAAAAAATATATATAATATCGGCAACTATCGGTAGAGATTTTTGCCGATAACTGATAGTTCCATAAAAGCAACTATCTGCACCGATTAATCTGTAAAACTGAAATATTGGTCTACCTCTACCCTCCACAGATGATACTGGACTGTTAGTTGATGGGAGTTTTAGAAGGTTTTACTCACCGGTGTCTGAGAGCGCTTGTAGACTGTCTGTAGACGTGTTCGTGCAGCAGTTCAGTCCTCGCAGCGACTGGCCGAGATTCTCTACTGATCCCGGCTGACTGACACGCTCCAGATCCATATTACTCCCACTCAAACGATTACACACCCTATAGAGACAACACAAACACCATCAGAACATCAACATACTGTATATCACACTCACAAACACTTGTTTATTGAGTCTTCTTCACCTATTAAACAGAGCGCCCTTCAACACATTCATGTTGTTCGTTGGAGTCTCTCATGTGAGTGTTAAGAGTGCGTCACAATTTAAAGGAAAAACTCTTGAGTTTGTGGTTACCAGAATGACTGAATTCCCTCGCTGTGTCATTAAACCATTATCTCTGTCTCTCTCCATTCGAGAAAAGCCACATCAAAGTTTGTCCAAGTACAGCTTAAAATATCTTCTACACACTGCGAACTGTACTGAAATTGGTGCATGTTTCTGTTGCTCAACTGTTATGGGAACGCCAAACTCTCCATCAGAGATTTCTGTAGTGTATAAACATCATCACACACTTCAGATAAGAGCATCTGCCACATGCAAATGTTATGTAAATTAAACGATAAAATATTGATCCAATCGCAACCGTCCTCACCTTCAGAGTGAAAACAAAAGAATAGATGTGTTTTCTCATTCTTTCACAAGTATTCACAAGCACACACACACACTCTCTCAGGCATGTTCGGACACACACTCGTCTCGTGAATCAGATCTGCATCTTCACATTCATATGAAACTCTGAAACAAATGAAGGAAGCGTGTTCGATCCGCTAAACCAGAAAGTTTCATGAGTATTAAAGCCTCTTTTAGACAGTAAACACACTTTCACAGCCATCTAAATGAGGAACTGCCACGGACGTCTATTGTTTTTATATTTAAAGGGATAGTTCACCCAAAAATGACAATTCAGTCATTGTTTACTCACCCCTGTGTTGTTATAACACTATATGACTTTCTTTCTTTTTCTGAACACAAAGGGAGAAATTGTGAAGAAATGTCGTGCTCAGTGATGTCATACAATGGCAGTTTATGGTGACCACCTCTTCAAGCTTCAAAAGAACACAAAAGTATAATTCAGAAGTCTAATAAATTATTCCATGAGACTCATGATTGTTATGAAAGCATACGATGAGATTTGATGAGAAACAAACTGAAATCTAATGTATTATTTAGTGAAAATGTTCACTAACTGTTGATCTCCTGTGTGCGTTCATGATAGGACACGAGAGCAACAGTTCACGCAGCCCCCTCGTGACATTGGGGCGTTCAAAAGAAAACTTGTTTTGTTTATCTAAAAACAGATCCTCCACAGTGATAGTGACAACAAACCTGTGGCTTTTTAAATTGCAATTAGTGTCTGTGTATAAATAGTCAATGAGTTTGTTAGCTCTCACGTGGATGCACTGAGCAGGCTAGATACTGAGCCATGGGGAGCAGAAATGAACTGTCAAAAGACCTGCGTAACAAGGTAATGGAACTTTATAAAGATGGAAATGGATATAAAAAGATATCCAAAGCCTTGAAAATGCCAGTCAGTACTGTTCAATCACTTATTAAGAAGTGGAAAATTCGGGGATCTCTTGATACCAAGCCAAGGTCAGGTAGACCAAGAAAGATTTCAGCCACAACTGCCAGAAGAATTGTTCAGGATACAAAGAAAAACCCACAGGTAACCTCAGGAGAAATACAGGCTGCTCTGGAACAAGACGGTGTGGTTGTTTCAAGGAGCACAATACGACGATACTTGAACAAAAATGAGCTGCATGGTCGAGTTGCCAGAAAGAAGCCTTTACTGCGCCAATGCCACAAAAAAGCCCAGTTACAATATGCCCAACAACACCTTGACACGCCTCACAGCTTCTGGCACACTGTAACTTGGAGTGACGAGACCAAAATAGAGCTTTATGGTCACAACTATAAGCGCTATGTTTGGAGAGGGGTCAACAAGGCCTATAGTGAAAAGAATACCATCCCCACTGTGAAGCATGGTGGTGGCTCACTGATGTTTTGGGGGTGTGTGAGCTCTAAAGGCACGGGGAATCTTGTGAAAATTGATGGCAAGATGAATGCAGCATGTTATCAGAAAATACTGGCAGACAATTTGCATTCTTCTGCATGAAATCTGCACATGGGACGCTCTTGGACTTTCCAGCATGACAATGACCCTAAGCACAAGGCCAAGTTGTCCCTCCAGTGGTTACAGCAGAAAAAGGTGAAGGTTCTGGAGTGGCCATCACAGTCTCCTGACCTTAATATCATCGAGCCACTCTGGGGAGATCTCAAACGTGCGGTTCATGCAAGACGACCAAAGACTTTGCATGACCTGGAGGAATTTTGCCAAGACGAATGGGCAGCTATACCACCTGCAAGAATTTGGGGCCTCATAGACAACTATTACAAAAGACTGCACGCTGTCATTGATGCTAAAGGGGGCAATACACAGTATTAAGAACTAAGGGTATGCAGACTTTTGAACAGGGGTCATTTCATTTTTTTCATTGTTGCCATGTTTTGTTTTATGATTGTGCCATTCTGTTATATATATATGTATGTATGTATGTATGTATGTATATATAAGTGTGTTTGTTCATGTTTGGATGCATGTGGATTCAGCCGTTTGATCGTGCCGTACGTCCGTCTTCATTTAGAATAAGAATGAGATTTTATCGTCATGGGAACCATACATCAACATATACCGCGCTGATTCAGTGTGTGTGTGTTTCTTCAAGGGTATTTTAGCGGTCATGTGCAACAGAGAGGATTGTGCTGGCGTCACAAAGATATAACAAAGTAAAAATGTACACACACACACACACACACACACACACACACAACAGCATCAGACATTAAGTGGGGCTTGGGGAAAAAGTCCACCCAAAAAATGTCAAAAATGCCCCCGAAATTCAAAATGTGCGGGCAAAAAAATACCATCATAATTAATTCTTCTGTTTTTTATTTTTATCACATCTGATATATTTCTATTTAAGCCTTCAACCATCCTTCAAAATCACAAACGCTGTTTGTAATCAAGAATCAAGAACAAAGACAAAAAAGAAAACGCATCCTACAACCACATGTGCATCATGTCACACTCAATGTGTTTGTACACAACAGAACCACATACAACAGTGCCATCTGCATAAAAACAACCACAAACACCACGAGACAAAAGATCCCAGCACACAGTGGATCCATGACCTTTACAAAGGTCAACGCTGAGCCCGAATTAACCAACCTCACATTCCTGCCAAGCTGCATATTTACAAAATAAATGATCTGAACACAATCCAGCGGCACAATCAACCTCAGAACCTGAACTTACAGACTGTAATGACACGCCTCAGAATACAGTGGAGTCTAAAAGTCTGAGACCACATTAAAGGGATAATTCACCCAAAAATGAAATTTCTCATCCTCATGCCATTCCAGATGTATATGACTTTCTTTCTTCTGCAGAACACAAATTAAGGTTTTTAGAAGAATATTTCAGCTCTGTTGGTCCATACAATACAAGTGAATGGTGACCAGAACTTTGAAGCTCCAAAAAGCACATAAAGGCAGCATAAAAGTAATCCACAAGACTCCAGTGGTTTAATCCATGTCTTCAGAATTGATATGAGTGTGAGAAAGAGATCAATATTTAAGTCCTTTTTCACTATAAATCTTGATATCAGCAGTCTCAAGCTCAATTACGCGTTAAGCACTAGGAAGTGTAATCAAGCTTGAAATCATGATCGTGAAGGAGACTGCTGATACCAAGATTTATAGTGATAAAGGAGTTACATTTTGGTCTGTTCTCACCCACACCTATCATATCACTTCTGAAGTCATGGATTAAACCACTGGAGTCTTATGGATTACTTTTATGCTGCCTTTATGTGCTTTTTGGAGCTTCAAAGTTCTGGTCACCATTCATTTGCATTGTATGGACCTACAGAGCTGAAATATTCTTCTAAAAATCTTCATTTGTGTTCAGAAGAAAGTCAAACACATCTGGTTGACATGAGGGTGAGTAAATTTCTGGGTGAACTATCCCTTTAAGAATTTGGGACTTTTAAATCATCTTTAAAAATGTAATTTAAAACACATCAAGCTCTGAGAAACGTAATCTTTGTCTCCATGTTGGTTTCACAAATTCTTGAAAAACATTTATGTTTTCTTCAACAAAAACAGCTTAATATTATGACTTTAAAAATGTCAAGTGGTGTAACCATCAAGTAAAAACATTAAAATATTTCCCTTGCACCTTGAATACAAGTGTACACAACTTAATCATTATTTTTTATATTTTTTACATACGTTTTTGAGTCAAGATTATTAAGAAGTTTTCTCATACACCACATGACCTGAACAACATGTGCCTTTCCATAAAAACGAACATTTTGACAATTAATGATATGACAAAATAATCTTTTTCACACGCAGTCTTACGGTTCTAACGAGGTCAGTTTTTTTGTTTTATGTTGTTTTTGTCACATGACAATAAAATGGCTACTTACATGTTGGTTACACCATTTGGTGTGCAATAGTTTCAAATATTAATTCTATTTTAAAAGAAATTGGCTTCAGTGCTTCAAGATTATCCTCCACAACTCATGCCAACGTCATTGCCCAGTTCCCAGTGTGCTCTAAGTCCTCGTGGTGGCGTAGTGACTCGAATCTTGCGAGTTGCCTCCGCGTCTGAGACCGTCAATCCGTGCATCTTATCACGTGGCTTGTTGAGCGCGTTACCACGGAGACGTAGCGCGTGTGGAGGCTTCACGCTATTCTCCGCGGCATCCACGCACAACTCACCACACACCCCACCGAGAGCGAACCACATTATAGCGACCACGAAGAGGTTACCCCATGTGACTCTAACCTCCCTAGCAACCGGGCCAATTTGGTTGCTCAGGAGACATGGCTGCTTAGGAGACCCTCAGCACACCCTGGATTTGAGCTCGCGACTCAAGGGGTGGTAGTCATTGTCAATACTCCCTGAGATACCCAGACCCCTGTCTTTTTTCAGCTTTTAATTTGTCTCCAGATGGTTATACCACATGACATTTTTTTACTTTAAGCCACAGGAAAAAATGTCAAAATGACTTTGAACTCAGTAATTAAAAACATGTTTTTGTTTTGTGTGAATGGCATTTGTAATGTACTTTTAAGGAACCTAATAGATCTGGGCAAAACACATTACCGACATGTCATTTACCCTCATGCCAGCTCCAGTGCATGCGGTTACTCAAGCAAAAACTAATTCTGAAATTCATGTAAACCTTTAAAGTCTAAATATTACACATATAACTTGCAAAAAAAATAAATAAATAAAAAATCTGTATAAAATCTCAGACATTTGGACCCCACTGAATGAACCACAAAGATCTGCAAAATCTTTGACCTACCTCAAAAACAGACAGCGTTGATCACTGGAGAAACTTCACACATCTAACGGTGCATCACGGCTTCCATGTGTTCTATTTGAGTGTGTGCAAAGCAGCATTTACAGCCCTGTATTAAAATATCCCCATGTATTATCATCATATCTGATTGCATCGGCTAAGCTCACACTGGATTTATCTTTAAACTGAGGAGCTACAAGAGGAACAGGGCTCGTCCCGAGGCATGGAAACAAACACCCAAGGCGCCGATCATCTGTTAGACTTCTCTAGAACTTTCTTTAACTTGACCGATGCTCAGAGGGACAACTGTTTGGACGATTTGGACTGAGAATGGACTGAACTGACCCACAGAACATCAGAACACCTACTGCTTACAGTGTCTGTTAATGGATCCATTTCTGAAATAATTAAACCTTCTGTTTATCAAGATGGAAAAAGCAGATTTTGAACCATCTGGTCCTTTAATTATTCATTAGATATAAAGAGCTCATATAGGAACTTCACCCCATTACACTTTGCTCTCTATTTACAAATGAGATCCATTCATTAAATGGAAAGTAGATGGATTTGCATAATGTTTTCTCTCTAATGAAGAAAACAAACATTGAGTAAGACATCTTCTGGTAATTGTGAGTTGACAACACGTTCATCTGCCATTTTTCGTTTGTTATGGAAACACAGTCAGTTTTTGGCTCTGATGCATCACGAAACACAAAATAAAGACAAACGCATCAACTGCCAGTCAAGACGAGTCGCTGCACGCTCGGACAGAAGCAGATCAGTATGATTTCAAGTGTATCGCGTTACAGTATTCCAAGAATAACAAAGGTTCTTATATTCAGCCAAAACAGGAGGATGTAACCTATACTGTACTAGTCTCTGAGAGTGGGTCTGGATGGTCGGACGGTCAACTATTGATTAGTGAGGCAGACAGGTTTACTAGATTTAGAAATTTGGCTGACGATTAAGGGTGCTTTCACACTTGGTTCGACTGCTTGGAACGAACCAGAGTTTGTTTCCTCCCCCCTCCCGCTGCCCCCGCTGGTCTCTTTTCAATCATATTATCTGGGTCCGAACAACGGTCCGATTACGTCATTAATGTGAGTACAAGTGGCAGCTGTTTCCCACTGTAACTAGGTAACAAATCGAGAAGACGTCACCATACGATGCATTGAATGTGCAATGATTAGCGTTTGTCTGCCGCAAAGACGCGGATGCTTTGCAAGAGATGTGAAGAATGTGAGCTGCTCTCAAAAGGGGGTTTATTCGTACACAAGCAGGTAGGAGAAATGCATTATACCATAATAACTGTGATCGGGACGTAAATTATACGTCATCGCAAGTGGTTCACTTCCACGATTTGGTACGATTGTGTTTATATCAGCAGTGAACAGTACTGGAGTTCACATGAACTGTACCACAGACCACCTTTTCAAGCGGACACGGGTGCAGTTCACGGGGTCGCACAAGAGTTCGGAAAACAGCGTTCACATCATCCAAACAAATCGAGCTTTGACGTCATTTGAACCGGGTGCGCACTAAAACTGCTAGTGTGAAAGCACTCTAATTGTCATACAAGTAGTTGCGATTAATAATTGCTCATTTAACTGTGTGTTTTAGGGCTTGTTACGATTATGACCATTAATTGTCATACTTTAAGATTTTAAGATTTTGATTTCCTATAAGTATTTAAAATAGAGCTGTCAAAATTAACGCGTTAACGCATGCGATTAATTAAAAAAGTTTAACGTGTTACTTTTTCTTAATCGCGATGAACATATTTACCGTTAATACACCATAAACCAGTAGGGGGCTTGGGTAGCTCAGTGGTAAAGACGCTGACTACCACCCCTGGAGTTCGCTAGTTTGCTAGTTTGAATCCAGGACGTGCTGAGTGACTCCAGCCAGGTCTCCTAAGCAACCAAATTGGCCCGGTTGCTAGGGAGGGTAGAGTCACATGGGGTAACCTCCTCATGGTCACTATAATGTGGTTCGCTCTCGGTGGGGTGCGTGGTGAGTTGAGCGTGGTTGCCGCGTGGATGGCGTGAAGCCTCCACACGCGCTATGTCTCCATGGCAACGTGCTCAACAAGCCACGCGATAAGATGCGCGGGTTGACGGTCTTAACGCTATTTGTTGTACAAAACAAGCCATAATGGGACTTGTGACAGAAATTACATATATTTCAGCCTATGTAAGGTGCATTTGAATTACCACAGAACCACATCAAGTCTTAACTATCTCATAAATGCAGAATGAGATGTGTTTGTCAGCAAGCGCTTTTCATGTGGAGTTCAAAGTGGCATCTAGCTTTTATTTTGAATCGTACTTTTATTACGAAGTGTGTTTTTTGCCGGAAGCTTCATTTTTCCGGATAAACAGTTCCTGTCACGTCTGAAATCTCATCTCTTTACACTGGCCAAATGAAATGTCAGACACCGTTTTTGGAGTGTTTGTATTTTGTGTTTTAGATTACTGGTGTTTGTGTATGTGGTAATTTTTAAACGTTATGTTTAAAATGTTATTACTGTGAAGCACTTTGGTCAACTCTGTTGTTTTAAATGCGATATAACTAAAGCTGAGCTGAAAGCGCAAATGCTGTGATTTTAACTATATTAATATATATTTTACATGTGCTGCGTGGTTCACAGTAGATTAGTGCTCTGCTCTGTCATCTCATACAACGTGAATGATTATTAATGTCTGTGGATTTTCCAGTGGATGAGCGGTCGGATTTAAAGTACGCAGCTCATCCACAGCAAGATTGCAGCCTTTAGCGGTTTAATAAATCGCACTAGGACATATCATGATTTTAACGTGATTAATTGTCCATTTCAGTGTTAAAAGAGTAACAGAGCACGCATTCAAAATAAGCCTGTGAGCATATTAAAGCTGTGCGTGTGTCAGTCATACTGCACGCTGGTACCGGACAGAGTCGGTGCCCGGTACTACTGGTACTGCAGAAACACTGGTCTCGTTACATCCGTTTTATTTTAGTATCGACTTGGTACCAAAGTACCAGTCCTTTTGACAACACTACTGTGTACAATCATACTGGGAATATTACTGCTGTCTTTTATATCAGTCTCTGTGTTTTTAACCTGTCACATTCATCGGGAGCGACATTAAGACAAGCGCTATGAATTATTTTTCTCTTCCTTATTCAGCCTTTGGTGGATTTACAACGTATCTAACTATAGTGTTCGCAGTATTTTTGGCAAAATCTCGATTAAAGAAAAATCTAAAATCGTGTCAAAACGCAAATTTGGATTTAATTGGAAAAATCGGAAAAACCGTCCAGCCCTGATTGTAGTTTCAGAGAATTATTGAGGCTTAATGCTATTTTTATGCCATGTTGTTCATAACAGTTGTCAGTTGAGGGCGCTATTTTGCCACTGTTGTTTTTAACAACCGAATCTACACGATGTCGGCCTCAATAAAGCTCATTTGTTATCTTTGGGTTTGGGGGGCGTGGCTAATCCAACGGCTCAGTCTCCTGGAAGTAGAACGGCTAAAATCCCTTACAGCACCTTTAAATTAAAGTGAAACCAGCACTTCAAAATCAGCACTTATATTTTCGTGGGAGTTTGGCGGCAACCTCCACAGACCGCGCGTGCATCACAGCACTTAATCGTCACACGCGCTTCTAAATTCGGTATGCGGTACAACTCAGTGAGACGTTCCCAGTTCATTTGGAGTACTCATAATGTGATAACACGACGTTTATGCCGTTTCTTCTGCATGTTTGCTTAAAAATTCCCTTATTTGGAAAGTGAAATATAATTGCAATTTGAGGTGCAAAATAATCACGGTTGTCTCAAATAATTAGATTTTTTGGGGGTAATTTTTAATGGTGCTTTATAGCAGATGGAACTAAAGACACAACTTTGCGAAGAAGGTCTTAGCGTGATGTTTTTGTACCAAATTCATCATCTTTCATACATTTCAAAACAATTACTGTCAGACTTCAAATCACCTGCTGTGCAAAACATTAAACTATCACAGCTATGTAGGAAATTCCTGGGACAATGGTCAATTATAAAGAGTTTTGTTATACAGATATATATGACCTCTAGAATGCTGCCATTGACCAATCACAATCAAGCATTCCAAAAGCATCCAGATATCACTGAGAAATGGGTTTGATTGCGTAAACCAGCCCAGTTATATCAACTAGTTCACCAGTCATTCAGACCCACGGACTAGTTAATTTCATACATCCATTCTAGTCTACTGTTTTGAAAACTTCACTGTGGTTTATGGTTTGGTTTCACTCTGAAATCGTGCAGGACAGAATGTCCTATTAACCACAATCTGTGAAGCAGTGTGCAAGTCGGCTACTAGTCGAGAAATGACTCTACATAATCTCAAAAAACCTCTTGTTTGAGAAACAGATACCTTGAATTCTTGGCGTTGCTGCTGATTGTAAAAACAGGCGAGCTGTAGAACATAAAACGTGATGGGTCGCATCAAACAGTCTAAGGTCAGAATAGACCAAAGTCTGGATGCTCAGATACCGGTCGTCCGGGATACGGAACTTTTGTTGACTCCACACCTCAACCTGGAATCCGACTCACACATGTATTTAAAGTGAAAACATGGTGATCTCAGCATGTTTATTTTGACACGGTCATTTGAGTAAACTGACATTTTCTAAGCCTCAAATGTTTCTCTGCTTTCTGCTGATGACCATGAGTGAAACCATGAGAAAAATAAAACCTGACCTAAATTAAACCCCATGTGTTAAGGGCAGAGAAGAGATCTAGTTTACAGCTCGATGAAGATAAACAAGTTAACACAGATAGTTTTAGATCCATGATCACTGGTCATATCATGACAAATTTAGAGCCTAGGATTTCCACGATAAGGAAAACGAGGATGGAATCTAGGCATACATATGGAATTAATGATAAAACATGTTATGTCACATGATTTGAAACATTAAATTAAAATCACAATAAGTCCTCGTGTTTTGTATCGTGCTGTGAGACTCAGCATAAACACAGTTCAACTGTTAAAAATAACGCAATGTTACATTGAAAATTAATTTTTATATTTTCATTTGATTAAGTTTAAATTAACTCATTTGTTTAGAGAACCCTTTGATATAAAACTGAATTAAAATGTTGAATATAGAATATGGAAAATATGCCAAGAATACAGTGACCCACATATGGTTTTCGACCATTGAAAATTAAATTAAAATTTAACAATTTGCACATGGAGCCACATTGAGATCCCCATATCTCTGGGAGTGAACAATATAGGGCCTTCAAAATGGAGATCCATAAAGAAAAGTTTGTTCTGAATCAAGATCTAAAAGAATATTAAGATCTCTTTAATACTTCTAGAGTTACAGACATGCCAACTTTGGAATAAGAACACGAAAAGTGCTTTTTTCCCATTTTTAAACTGTCACCATTGGCATATCATGCAACAGGAATGGCTAAAGTCAACTGGTTTTAGTAACAGACCTACCAATCTCTGTGTAAAAATAAAATAATGATGCTGCCACCTTTCTAAGGTTATTTTTTTTATCTGTGGTTTTGCTAAAAAATCATAGGTGAAAATTGCCATTTTGACACCCCTCTAAACAACATTGGATTACTCAGTAAATATTCATCTGTGGCATTTAATATTTTGGCTTTCATCTTCATTTATGTATTTCTTTCACCAGAAAAAAAATGATCAAAATCAAAATTTTGAGCTGGGGACCTCTGGTTGAGTTGACACAGAATTACCCTACAGGAAAAGCTGCACTATTTTAAAAGCAGTTGTCATGCTACTAAAAGAAATGTGTTTAATAGGGTCAGTATTATTTTTTATTTTTTTTATGAAAACATATTTAATTCATTTATTTTTATAAAATTCCACTGATGACAACAAATCTTGGTTTAAGATTAAGTACTTTCTAAGTTAAATACGTTTAAGCGTGAACTTAACGTTGTTTTTTGTGATTAACATTTTTTAGTGATTCATACAGTAAACAAAGAAAAGCAAAACATATATACACAGAATCAACATTTAACACCCACCACTACCCCTCCCAATCCTCAACCCCACCCTGACCCCCAACAAACATTCCTGTGGTCACACATGAGTATATACACACACACACAAAAAATATATATATTTATATATAATAACACACATTTATAACTATACCTCTCTCTCCACCGCCCCTCCCTGAGAGCCCTTCAAGAACGCCAAATAGTTGCCCCATTTCCCAACAAACGAATCCAAGTTCCCCAGTCTTCTAGATGACACTTCCTCGAAAGCCGCCACCCTACCCATCTCCGTGCACCACTCCTGAAATGGGGGCGCTCCAGCCGAATTCCATCCCCTTAAAACAATATGTCTGGCGGCCCAATTTTTTAGGTGTTTATTCCCTATATCGATGACCGCCCCAATAGGGTCAGTATTAGTTAGAGTACACGTGTAGCTTTGACAGTCTGGTGGGATAATGAGTTGAGTAATCAGCCTTCAAAATGTTAAAATTAAATAAAGGTCATTAACACAACACACATTCTACTCTAGTGTGACATTAAGACAACCGCACTATTTACAGCCTATCCAAATCAAATGTACAACATGACATTAACCTTTAATAGACCATTTGACAAATAGAAAGAAGGTAAATTGGCAGTACTGACAGTAATCACTGACTGAATATGTCAATAGAAGTCAATAGAATGTGTGAATGAACAAGGGCTGTATTTAGAGTGATTTTTAGAGCAGTGTGAATGGATCCGCAGTTGACACTATAATCCCTGGTTAACAAACCTCACTGCAAACAAACAACCCAAGAGAAAAAACAACAACAAAAGCACACGTCTTAAACTCACAGACAGAAAATCTGTTTAATTAGAAAATACTCAACTCTTTGAACTCAAAGCTTCAATGGGTCCATGATATCAAGATAACAAAAAATGCTAATAATCAGTAAGTGAATTTTTTACATTTAAATTACTTCCAGTAAATCACCAAGCTGCGAACTCAAGCAATGACATAACCTCATGACAATAAATGCAGATTTATTTCTAATCTAAGAAAATTTAAACCATCTAAAGATATAAAAAAAAACATCACAAGATGAAACCAGAAGTCAGATTCTCCAACGTGATAAACAAACAACATGAACAAGACACTGAAAAAAGTGCAGACTAATAAAACTAAACGTTATCAGATTTGTTAAAAACCACATATGAAATAACGTGGGTAAACCAGACCCAAAAAATGCACACCAATACGCTGACAACTATCAAAAATCATCTTTTTCCAAAAATCTGATCATGCAAGAAAACATGCTGACAACACTTGCTATTATACTGAATTAGTAGTAAAAACTTCTTTGTTGTCCAGCTCTTTCCTAAACTAGAATGACCACTTTTGAAGGCTAAGCATCTATACCACACAAGGTCCTGCAGTATGCAAGTGATCAAACGATCAAATCTTTATCGTTTATTGAATTCTGGGCGATGAAAACCAACACAGCAAACAATCAGATAAAAACAGACAACATGTTTCTAAACATTAGAGGTATTTCTCACCGATGGTGCTTCTTAGGAGGAGGTGGAGGTGGCACCGGGTCTCGACTAGCAGCTTTCTCAGCGTTGATTTCAGTGGAGTTGACAAGAGGAGATGGGCTTGAGAGGACTGGGGTCAGGATGCTCTCTTTCACTCTGTTGTCCTCCGCTGGGACACCAGTCTGCGTCTGACTGGTGCTTTTGTTGGTGTTGGTGCTTGGCGATGCACTGCCCTCACTCCTTTCTCTGGACTCGCACCCCCAAACAGCAGGTCCATTGATGGAGTCACCCGGCCTGCCGTAAGAGCCGGCTCTCTGGGTTGTACGCTCCTCTGGCTCAACCTCTTCTTCCACCTCATCAATACGAACCTCTAGACTCCTGGCACTGTGAGGCTTGAGCCTCCGCTCCGAGTGGTCATGAGCTGGGCTAGGAGGATTGTTGTCCTCTTGGGAGGGTACAGGGGTCCTGTCTTTTGAAGGAAGGCCCAAATGGAAGCTGAGCTCAGGTAAAGGTATTAAGGAGAGACTAGAGGTACCGAGTCTTGGTGAACGGGTGTTGATCTTCGGGGGTACTGGGGGACTAGATTGAGGCTTTGGTTGGGTAGATGAGTTAGGGGTCATTTCAGTGGTTTCAGGGGCATTTGGCCAAGAGAACACTGTGCTGGACGGGTCTTTGGGCACCGTGGGGCTGAAGTGGGTCCATTGGGTGCTTACGGCAGAGTCCGGGCTGCTCAAGTAGAACGTCAGGTTGTTCTCCTCCGTATGAGCTGCCATGACAGTAATGGTAGCCCTTTGACTTTCGTTGATGTTGACCTCCATTTTGGACTCAGAGGACTGCTGTGACTGCCCGTCTTCTTGTGTTCGCCGTTTCCGCTTGGTGCTCTCTGCGTAGATTGGCTCACTTTCCTCGAATCCGTTTGGAGGAACGCTTGCAGAATCTGGAGAGTTTTGAGGGCTTGGAAGTCCCATTAACAAATTCGTGCTGCTCGGATTCGAGCAAGAGTCCGACAGGTTTTCTTGAGAGTCTGGGGTCACTGTAGCAGACGGTGAAGTACTCGGTGTCTCACTAGAAGTTCCGTTAACCGCATTTCCTGGTGCGATTCCCAAAGGTGTTTGCCTCTCCTTTACAGACGACCTTAGAGAACTCGTAACTCTATTGTTTTCAGTCAACTGGGTTCTTTCAGTCATTTGGTGAAGACATGAATCTCCACTTGCGTAAGTGCTCTTAACAGTTTGTGCCAGTGGTCTATAGGGATCGCTGTTTCCATTGTCTTTCCAATTATGTGGACCACAGCTGTTTTCTTGACTCACACATACATTGCTGATAATCATGCAGTCTTTGGAGAATCCAGTGGGTGAATAAATGTTTGGGGGGAACTTGTCGGAATATTCCTTCCTCCCAGAAACAACGTTCTGTATTGCTGTCCTGTTACATCCATTGCTATTGTTGAACAAAGGAGCCAAATCCAACGCTTTCTTCAGTCCAATAGAGCTTTCCGGGTTCTCCTGAGATATAGAAACAATAATAGTTTAAGGAAGAAGTCAAGGACTGGAATACATTCGCACATATTTGGATGACTTGGTGTGTTTATTTGTAAAACAAAATGCTGATAACTATCAGAAATCAGCTCATTATAAAAACTGCCAATGCAAGACGTACACAGACATGCATACATGAGCTGACAGAATGCTGCTAGTTGTTAACATGCAAAGCAAAGGTAAGTGGAAATCTAGGTGTGCCAAATGGGATCTGCTTTACAAAGAAATCGCACTGACCCAGAAATGCATCGATTACATTGACGGTTATTCATCTGAGTACAAATAATTAATCAGTCATCTTTTTTGACGCTACAGATGCCTGTAAATTATTTCCCGTGTCTGTGTTTGCTTTTCTAATCAGTCAAGGAAATTATTTAATGCTCTCGGCTGTGATATAACTATCCTTGTTTAGACAGCGTTGATATGTGTCTGTTTTGCTGCCTTTCCTGTAATCTGAGCGTATAACTGCATGGTGGTCTGTTATCTTGCATTTACAAATACATTCCATCTCCACCCAAGCTGTGGAGAATGTTAAGCCATGTCCTTCTTTGCCACACCTCAATGACTTAAACAAGATATCATTGATTTCAAGAGTTTATTGACTGAATTCCTGGTTAATATTTCAATTAATTAATTAAAATAACTCACTAACACACTTCAAATCCCATTGTAGAAAACACTAAAATTACCTCTAGAAAACACTATAGTTACCTCAGTGTTTCAAGAGCCTCACTAACCTAACATTAGGCCTTACTCATATTGATTTTTTTATTAATAATAACAAAACTCTGAAATGCTGTCTGGATTTGTATCTTTAGCTACACATTGTCATACCACCATTCAGTAATTAGACTGATTTAAGTTTCACTTAACCAACAAATGTGCATTTTTGGTTTTTAAAAGTAAAAGTACCACAGCAACAGTTCTCAGATCAAGTCGTACATGATAACTAGCGGTTTAGTGAGCCGAAGTGAGTTGTCTGACCGATTCAGTCCATGATTCATATCAATAGCCACATTTCCACTATCGGGCCAAATGAGGGCGTGTTAGCGTGTGCCAGGGCCTCGGGGCTTTCTTGGGGCCAATGGCCTTTGGCCTGCCAATTACACTTGGGCCAAACAAGGCCAACCGGGGATTGAGGCTTTTCAATGTCAAAGGCAGAGTTTCGCCGAACTTGTCAGGATATGTATCCAGCGCACAACGGTACAAGTTCGAAAAAAAAAAAAAAATGCGGGCACAGTACAAATCTGTTAAAATGTCGAATGGACAAAGCAGTGGCAAAAGAAATTACTTTCCATCGTTCGGTGAAATTTCATAGACGGTGTGCTGGGACATTGTCCCGCTGTTAGTGGAGAGACCACTTGGGACACCATGGCAGTTACAGTCGGTGAGTTGTCAAAGCTAACTTATCTTGCTAGCTAGCTAATGTTTACATTTGATAAACTTGATTTTCTAGATAATCAGATAACCTGATACCTCAGCTTGAGCTTCCCTCTTGCTTGTTAAATGAGGGAGGTGTGTGATTTTGGCACCAGGGTGGCGTATTAAGGGTGGGTTTTAGGGCAACGCTGCGGGGCTATTGGCCTGATGGTGGGAACGCAGATCGATTTTGGTCTTGTGGCTTGAGGTCCGTGGCTGTGGGAACCCTAAACATAATTCACAATCTCACAGTTCAATACATACTGTACATATACCGATATTGTAGTCATTCCTGCAGTACTCACTGTAGTTACCTGCTCCATGTTCATGTCCGTTGTGATGTCCATGTTCATCATAGTGGGTCTGACAGCAATGGTGGGTTTACTGTAAGGAGAGGGAGACGTCACCCCATCCTCGTCTTCAGCGATCAGACTGTTTCTGACGTAGGCGCTGCCCGCTGTGCCCGTCTGCGCATGCGCACTGCGAGGGTGAAAGCAGTTCTTACAGGAGCCGGGTTTCCACACATGCTCTGCAAACTCACCACACGCAGACATTTTAACGCAGACCTGGACTTCCTGTCTGTCTAGACTCGACTGCAGCGTCAGTGCCAGACGGAACCGCACAAGAGTGGCGGACGGTGTTTCATCACAGTGAGTGATCAGATCAGGAATAAAGTAGCCTGTTAATCTAAAAGATAAATCACAAGAGAAAAGATCAGATGATTAGGAAGAGAAACTGGTTTTTATGTTTGTTATGAAATGCAAGTAATGTTTGAAAATGTACTCGTGTTTTTTGCTTTGCAAAAACGTGTAAGATTCTTATGAGTGCTGTAAGGCCATGTACATTTAAATTAGGTCTCAAAGGGCATAATGTGCTTGCGTAACAGACTTTTGTTCTAGATAATCAGATAAAAGTACTTCACGCTAACTAGTGAAAAACAAAAGGTGTAAATCTGTCCCTCCAATTCACAGTCGCTCCCTTTGTGTAAAGCACTCATTTGAAAAAAACTCACTCTTTAAAACTCAACTAAAGATTACAGGAATAATGAACTTAATCAACAAGCTAATTCTGTTTAAATATGAAGAGAATTAACCTCAGTGCAAGTAGTGCTGGGTGACAAAGCTAACAGAAATCTTTTTCAGCCTTTTGACAATATTCAATAAAGGCTTTACTGTATGTCCTAGGGCTGCACAATTATTCTCTTTATATTGCAACTGTGATTCATTTTGATTAATAGAATTTCCATTAAACACTTATTTTGTCTGGGTTATATGCATGTCATATTTTTTAAGTTGGCTACCCATCCAAAATTTCTGAATTACTTTCTGTCAAGTTCACGTTGGCATGCTTAGAAAGCATGAAAAACAAAACGTATTCAAATTTTGACAATATTACATACATTACACATTGTGTGTCGAGCGCCCTTTTGTGCATCGTCTTTCCATGTACACTCTTTGAGGAATATTTCAATATCTACACATCATATTATGTTGTGTTTGGGCTTGTTTGAATCGGGATAGTCTGCTGTAAGTTACGATATGTTATTGTCTATGTTATATGTATCTTTGGGGAAGTAATGAGGAAAAACGTGACAAAAACACACTCCTGTTTATTACATTTATGTGTGTCTGTGGGAATTTCATACACTAAATCTCACAGCAGTTTGACCTCTGAGTGAAACAAATGTGCTCATTACATTTTACTAATTGAGATCTTTCCAACAGTATGTAACACATGACTATCTCATCTTTTGTATGGTTTTACCAACTCTGAATATTATTGTTGTGATAACAAAATGGCAAATTATGAGAACAAAACAGTTCTAATTTGTCTGCAAATTAAAAATAAATGTTTAAGAATTGGTAGGATTATATATATGCAGATTCTAATCTTTAAAACGACACCTATTTTGTTCAGATCAAGCAAGTGGTTATTAATTTATTATGTAATTATTTTATATTTTTTTGTTTTCCGCCGGGAGTGCCACCCACTAGACCAGTATGAGCACAGTTCAAATACTCCTATCAATAAAAATAGATCTTTTTTAAAAATGTTCAAAAAAGGAGTACAAACCTGTAATATTTACTAAAAAAAGAAGTTGATAAAAAGATCTTAAAAATAAAGTTTTAAGGAACAAAAGCCCTTTTAAATAGTTAATTTAGGTCTATATTTTACTATATTATAGTGCTATAATAGATTTTGTTAGGAAATTGCATCATTATTCACCTCATTTCTAAAACAACATTTTCAAACAGCCATATCTTATGACTGCAAAAGAGATCGATAGAACAGAAATGCTGAGTGCGTTTAAATGCACTTAAAAGTCTGATTTCACTCAGACTAAAGCAATAATTCATCTTTTTAAAATGTCATGCAAACGTGTTAGTTCAGTTAAACAATCGCGGCTATAATAATCGTTCTCCCTTCGGATGCTGATTTATCTAGTTTGTAACGAGACACACGGCGAACACTAGAAATGTTGACTTCTTTCAAACTACTGCAGTTATAGCCAGAATTTGGGAAGGGATCATTTAGACAAACTTTGCGATTTGAATTGTAATGTGATCTCCTCTAATATTGCTGCGCTGCTCGGTGTGCTCCGCTTACTTTCGCTAGAGGGTGCCACCTGCTCGCACAGCACTGTCTGAAGTGGTGAATGCAGACTTTAAAGTGCAGCCTTTTGTGGTTTGGTATTCGTGCCTCTAAAGAAAGTCTTACAGGTTTGGTATGACATGAGGGTGGGTACATGATGACAGAATTTTTATTTTTGGGTGATCTGTCCCTTTTACCTTAAACTACCCAAAAGCTTCATTCATAGTTAACTTACAGGTGCATCTCAATAAATTAGAATGTCGTGGAAAAGTTCATTTATTTCAGTAATTCAACTCAAATTGTGAAACTCGTGTATTAAATAAATTCAGTGCACACAGACTGAAGTAGTTTAAGTCTTTGGTTCTTTTAATTGTGATGATTTTAGCTCACATTTAACAAAAACCCACCAATTCACTATCTCAAAAAATTAGAATATGGTGACATGCCAATCAGCTAATCAACTCAAAACACCTGCAAAGGTTTGCTGAGCCTTCAAAATGGTCTCTCAGTTTGGTTCACTAGGCTACACAATCATGGGGAAGACTGCTGATCTGACAGTTGTCCAGAAGACAATCATTGACACTCTTCACAAGGAGGGTAAGCCACTAACATTCATTGCCAAAGAAGCTGGCTGTTCACAGAGTGCTGTATCCAAGCATGTTAACAGAAAGTTGAGTGGAAGGAAAAAGTGTGGAAGAAAAAGATGCACAACCAACCGAGAGAACCGCAGCCTTATGAGGATTGTCAAGCAAAATCGATTCAAGAATTTGGGTGAACTTCACAAGGAATGGACTGAGGCTGGGGTCAAGGCATCAAGAGCCACCACACACAGACGTGTCAAGAAATTTGGCTACAGTTGTCGTATTCCTCTTGTTAAGCCACTCCTGAACCACAGACAACGTCAGAGGCGTCTTACCTGGGCTAAGGAGAAGAAGAACTGGACTGTTGCCCAGTGGTCCAAAGTCCTCTTTTCAGATGAGAGCAAGTTTTGTATTTCATTTGGAAACCAAGGTCCTAGAGTCTGGAGGAAGGGTGGAGAAGCTCATAGCCCAAGTTGCTTGAAGTCCAGTGTTAAGTTTCCACAGTCTGTGATGATTTGGGGTGCAATGTCATCTGCTGGTGTTGGTCCATTGTGTTTTTTGAAAACCAAAGTCACTGCACCCGTTTACAAAGACATTTTGGAGCACTTCATGCTTCCTTCTGCTGACCAGCTTTTTAAAGATGCTGATTTCATTTTCCAGCAGGATTTGGCACCTGCCCACACTGCCAAAAGCACCAAAAGTTGGTTAAATGACCAAGGTGTTGGTGTGCTTGACTGGCCAGCAAACTCACCAGACCTGAACCCCATAGAGAATCTATGGGGTATTGTCAAGAGGAAAATGAGAAACAAGAGACCAAAAAATGCAGATGAGCTGAAGGCCACTGTCAAAGAAACCTGGGCTTCCATACCACCTCAGCAGTGCCACAAACTGATCACCTCCATGCCACGCCGAATTGAGGCAGTAATTAAAGCAAAAGGAGCCCCTACCAAGTATTGAGTACATATACAGTAAATGAACATACTTTCCAGAAGGCCAACAATTCACTAAAAATGTTTTTTTTATTGGTCTTATGATGTATTCTAATTTTTTGAGATAGTGAATTGGTGGGTTTTTGTTAAATGTGAGCCAAAATCATCACAATTAAAAGAACCAAAGACTTAAACTACTTCAGTCTGTGTGCATTGAATTTATTTAATACACGAGTTTCACAATTTGAGTTAAATTACTGAAATAAATGAACTTTTCCACGACATTCTAATTTATTGAGATGCACCTGTATATACATGAAGTGAAAAAAATCATAACAAATATATCATAAATATTTAATATATCACCCAACTCAACCCATATTTGGATAGTAATCACTTCAGTATGTTTTACAGTCTTTAAATGCAAATAATCCTTGAATTTCTACCAAACAGGCCTAAAAAAAGACTTAATGATTCAATGCAATTCCAGACCAATTAAACCCGTCCATCTCAAACGCCACTTTCCCAGGCTGCCAAAATTAGAGAGTCTTCTGTTCACTCCGACTGACCCCAGAACGCTCAGGTCTGGAGTTTCAGCTTTGGAATGCGTTCTCACGTTCTTGAAGGCAGGAGCGCTGGAACGTTCACTGAGGGGTTGGAATGTTTGGAATGTGGAGGGGCGACTGACACCAGGGTGAGTTTTCACACCGCAACAATGTCCACCCGTGTCTTCACAACCGACGGTGAGAACACTCACACGAGCAGCGGCCAAATTAGATTTCACGTCTTACCAGGAGACTCTTTGAAGAGGCTGCAGCAATGCTGCTGCTGCAAAAACCTCTCTTAGTCCAGAGTTACAATGAGGGTACATAAGAATATTGTATGATATGAATCTCTACCTGAGGCTGTGTATTCACACCCAACTCAAACACGCCACACCGATCTGAAATAGCTCACTTTTGACTAGGCGTGTAATCAGCTGCTACAGGCTGCACAGGTTCACATGTGCCATGTTATTTAAAACAGGGTGCGTTGCTTCCTGTTTTAACCAACCAAGCCTTTAAATACTTACAGCAAGTGTGGCTTTGAATAGATTCCTGTATCGAACTGAGTCATTGTGGAAAGAGGCATTTGCAAACACAGCGGTTTCGAAGCTTTCAATGCGCTCGAGCTGCTCTCCACCACCTGAGCTAGAGAACTGATCTCTTCATTAAGTGTCTAAAAGTGAGTCACATCTGTGCAGCAAAGTTAATTAATTCTCAGGATGCTTCCCAAATTAAAAACAGACCCCATCTGCTGTAGTCCTGTGACATCACTAAACAAAATGTGTAACAGTCATTAACAGCTCAGCTGATTTCAACATATGCATGTTCATTTTTTGCATCTTTTCAACTTGTAAATAGAATTGCATGGATACTAGGCTAGATCTTATCTGGTCAAATCTCTGAAAACTTCAGCATTTCCAAGTAATTTTGTAGTTGAGCACTCAAACCCACAAATTAATGAGTAATCAATTACTCGTACATTAAAATGTAAGTTAAAATAACAGGCATGACACGTACGTGAAATGTCAAAAATGACCGGCCCACTAAGATTTATAAATCTCTAATATTGCATATAAAATCACAAGATATTGCATTACATCTTTTATCAACTTCTTTTTTAGTAAATATGACAGGTTTGTACTCCTTTTTTGAACATATTTAAAAAAGATCTATTTTTATTGATAGGAGTAATTGAACTGTGCTCATACTGGTCTAGTGGGCGGCACTCCCGGCGGAAAACAAAAAAAATATATCATAATTACATAATAAATTAATAACCACTTGCTTGATCTGAACAAAATAGGTGTCGTTTTAAAGTTTAGAATCTGGACTTTATAATGCATATATCTGATCCAACCAATTCTTAAATAATTATTTAAGTAAGTTGTGATAGCAAATAACTTTGCTATCACAACAATAATATTCAGAGTTGGTAAAACCATACAAAAGATGAGATAGTCATGTGTTATATCTCATTGGAAAGATCTCAATTAGTAAAATGTAATGAGCACATTTGTTTCACTCAGAGGTCAAACTGCTGTGAGTTTTAGTGTATGAAATTCCCACAGACACACATAAATGTAATAAACAGGAGTGTATTTTTGTCATGTTTTTCCTCATTACTTCCCCAAAGATACATATAACATAGACAATAACATATCGTAACTTACAGCAGACTATCCCGATTCAAACAAGCCCAAACACAACATAATATGACGAGAAGATATTGAAATATTCCTCAAAGAGTGTACATGGAAAGACGATGCACAAAAAGGCACTCAACACACAATGTGTGTGTGCAATGTGTGTGTGTGTGTGTGTTTTGTGTCTTTGTGTGTGCTCATCTAAAGGATTGTGATGCTCCTGAATACTCAATATTTCTGTATTTTGTAGTCTAATCCATTCATTTACAATGGCCGGTCATTTTTGACCGGCAACACAACAATTGTAGCAAAGTGAAAAAAAAAAATATGAATAATAAATAAATAAATAATAATAATAATAAAACAATTGTCCAATTTTTTGTATTTGTGTGTGTGTGTGTTCAGATACCATATGTGAGCAAAGACAAGGAGTTTTATTGCAATTGGATTAAATAAAAATCATTAAAATAAATAAATTTTAAAAAAAAGCTGTTCGGGTCAAAATGACTGGAACACAACATAAGGGTTAAAAAAAAAAAAAACACATTTGAGCAATTCCACAAAACATTCAACAATTCCATGGAAAAATAAAGTTTTAAGGAACAAAAGCCCTTTTAAATAGTTAATTTAGGTCTATATTTTAGTGTATTATAGTGCTATAATAGATTTTGTTAGGAAATTGCATCATTATTCACCTCATTTCTAAAACAACATTTTCAAACAGCCATATCTTATGACTGCAAAAAAGATCGATAGAACAGAAATGCTGAGTGCGTTTAAATGCACTTAAAAGTCTGATTTCACTCAGACTAAAGCAATAATTCATCTTTTTAAAATGTCATGCAAACGTGTTAGTTCAGTTAAACAATCGCGGCTATAATAATCGTTCTCCCTTCGGATGCTGATTTATCTAGTTTGTAACGAGACACACGGCGAACACTAGAAATGTTGACTTCTTTCAAACTACTGCAGTTATAGCCAGAATTTGGGAAGGGATCATTTAGACAAACTTTGCGATTTGAATTGTAATGTGATCTCCTCTAATATTGCTGCGCTGCTCGGCGTGCTCCGCTTACTTTCGCTAGAGGGCGCCACCTGCTCGCACAGCACTGTCTGAAGTGGTGAATGCAGACTTTAAAGTGCAGCCTTTTGTGGTTTGGTATTCGTGCCTCTAAAGAAAGTCTTACAGGTTTGGTATGACATGAGGGTGGGTACATCATGACAGAATTTTTATTTTTGGGTGATCTGTCCCTTTTACCTTAAACTACCCAAAAGCTTCATTCATAGTTAACTTATATACATGAAGTGAAAAGTCCTAGCCTGCAGGTTTAGTGTTTGCTCAGGGCAAGTCAAGAGCCGGGGGAATGTGGGTTGTGTCACGCCGTTAGACTCACTGGCAACAAGTTTGACAAGTCAAAACTCAAGACAACAGAAGAGACGTGCAGCTCTTTGTTCCTGCAGCAGCTGAAGACACTTGAGCTCTTGTGAACAATGACTGTTTCTCCTTCAGATGTTCCACAGGGGGTGTGTAATGAACATTTGAGGGGTTTAAACTCATCTAAAACTCTTTAGTGTTAAGACATATGAACACACACACTCCTGTTTTTGACTTCCTGTTCTTTACCTGTCACCTAATCAGCATGCCCAGACAGAATCTGCAGACTTTTCCCCATATTTGGTGCTTGTTTTGAGAGGGGAAAATATGTAAAGATGGTAAAATGTGTATACACACAGCTGAGATTGCTACACTCTTAATGCTGACAGCATTATAAATATTTAATAAACACACAAAAAGCTGGAGATGTGAATGACAAGCACATTCTGCAGATTATGATTCAAAACTACTACTAAGATATTTTCCTTTTCAAAGAAAAAAATCAAACCATATCAGTTAAATATAAACAGTCATAAATTAGATAACTACAGCTGTTGTTTTAATTAATCTGTGCCACAAAAGGCGCCTGTTATCATCAAAACTGGTGACAAGTTTAACAAAAAGTGAACAAGAAATTCTGAAAGATACACTGTATCAAGGAGATACCGTTTTGATATCTTATTCATTAAAGTAGTACAATGTTTCAAATACCATTAAACTGGTATAAAGTGCGTTGAATACTACTGTAGGTTTAATCAAATTGTCGCAGTCGTGACCGGGTGTCAGTAAGTGTGAAATCCCGGTAATAGTCCGGTTTAGATGATTTTAACGTTACCGCATATTGAATCACTATATAACGCGTTAGGCATGTGAATCATATCAGAAAACCTGCTGAATAATCTCACTAACACTGAACACACGGAACTACAACAGAGAAATCAACCGGTATATCGATTCGGTTTAGGCTCCGTTCGCACGTGAAAGCGGATTCATGTTTGATTTATATGTCTCCAGATCCCCGACAAACACACAGATCGCTTCATCTTACCTGCGGTAAAATCAGCAGCAGTGACTGAGAGATTGAGCTCCTATATTCCCACAGAAGAGCGAGAGACACGCGTGTTTGTGTTCATTACACAGACAGATTCACGAGAGAAACAGACAGCAGCGCTGCGTGACTGAGAGCAGATCAGAATGAAACGCAACGTGCCGCACAGCAGCCGAAACTCCTGCAGCGGAGGCGGAGCCCCACACACACACACACACAGACACAGACACAGTCACACACACACAGACACACACACACACACAGTCACACACACACACACACACACACACACACACACAGATACACACACACACACACACACACACACACACACAGACACACACAGTCACACACAGACACAGTCACACACACACACAGACACAGATACACACACACACAGACACACACAGACACAGTCACACACACACACACACACACACACACACACAGATACACACACACACACTCAAACACACATACATACAAAATACACACACTGGTTTTCATGTTTTATGAGGACTCTCCATAGACATAATGATTTTTATACTGTACAAACTATAGATTCTATCCCCTAACCCTAACCCTACCCCTAAACCTAACCCTCACAAAAAACTTTCTGCATTTTTACATTTTCAATAAATCATCGTTTAGTGTAATTTATAAGCTGTTTTCCTCATGGGGACCGACAAAATGTCCCCACAATGTCAAAAATTTCGGGGGGACATTTGGTACCCACAAAGTGATAAATACTCGCATACACACAAACACACACACACACACACATAAACACACACACACACACAAACAAACAAACAAACAAACAAACAAACACACACACACACACACACACACACACACATATAAAAACATACGCACACAGACACACAAACAACACACACACACACACACACACACACACACACACACACAGACACACACACTCATACACACATACATAAAAACATACGCGCACACACAAACACACACACACACACACATACATAAATACATACACACACACTCATACACACACACACACACTCATAAAAACATACACACTCATACAACATACATAAAAACATACACACACATACACACACACACACACACACACACACTCATACACACATACATAAAAACATAGACACAATCACAAACACACACACACACACACACACACACACACTCATACACACATACATAAAAACATAGACACAATCACACACAAACACACACACACACACACACACACACACACGCATCTTGGCTGGACGGCCACTTCTAGTGAGAGTACCCACAGTACTAAATCATCTCCATTTATGGACAGTTTGTCTAACTGTGGACAGATGAATATATAAGCTCTTCAAGATAACCTTGTAATCCTTTCCAGCTTTATGCAAAGCAACAATTCTTGATCGGAGGTCTTCTGAGATCTCTTTTTTTGTGAGGCATGTTCCATGTCAGCAGAAGCTTCTTGTGAATAACAAACTCAAAATGTTTGAGTGTTTTTTACAAGTCAAAGTAGCTCTAACCCTATCTATCTATCTATCTATCTATCTACAGTGCATCCAGAAAGTATTCACAGCGCTTCACTTTTTCCACATTTTGTTATGTTACAGCCTTATTCCAAAATGGATTACATTCATTATTTTCCTCAAAATTCTACAAACAATACCCCATAATGACAATGTGAAAGAAGTTCGTTTGAAATCTTTACAAATTTATAGAAAAAAAAAAAAAAAATCACATGTACATAAGTATTCACAGCCTTTGCTCAGTACTTTGTTGAAGCACCTTTGGCACCAATTACAGCCTCAAGTCTTTTTGAGTATGATGCTACAAGCTTGGCACACATATTTTTGGGCAGTTTCTCCCATTCTTCTTTGCAGGACCTCTCAAGCTCCATCAGGTTGGATGGGGAGCGTCGGTGCACAGCCATTTTCAGATCTCTCCAGAGATGTTCAATCGGGTTCAAGTCTGGGCTCTGGCTGGGCCACTCAAGGACATTCATAGAGTTGTCCCGGAGCCACTCCTTTGTTATCTTGGCTGTGTGCTTAGGGTCGTTGTCCTGTTGGAAGATGAACCTTCGCCCCAGTCTGAGGTCCAGAGTGCTCTGGAGCAGGTTTTCATCAAGGATGTCTCTGTACATTACTGCATTCATCTTTCCCTCGATCCTGACTAGTGTCCCAGTTCCTGCCACTGAAAAACATCCCCACAGCATGATGCTGCCACCACCATGCTTCACTGTAGGGATGGTATTGGGCAGGTGATGAGTGGTGCCTGGTTTCCTCCAGAAATGACGCGTGCCATTCAGGCCAAAGAGTTCAATCTTTGTTTCTCATGGTCTGAGAGTCCTTCAGGTGCCTTTTGGCAAACTCCAGGCGGGCTGTCATGTGCCTTTTACTGAGGAGTGGCTTCCGTCTGGCCACTCTACCATACAGGCCTGATTGGTGGAGTGCTGCAGAGATGGTTGTTCTTCTGGAAGGTTCTTCTCTCTCCACAGAGAAATGCTGGAGCTCTGTCAGTGTGACCATCGGGTTCTTGGTCACCTCCCTGATTAAGGCCCTTCTCCCCTGATCGCTCAGTTTGGCCAGGCGGCCAGCTCTAAGAAGAGTCCTGGTGGTTCCAAACTTCTTCCATTTACGGATGATGGAGGCCACTGTGCTCACTGGGACCTTCAATGCTGCAGAAATTTTTCTGTACCCTTCCCCAGATCTGTGCATCGATACAATCCTGTCTCGGAGGTCTACAGACAATTCCTTGGACTTCATGGCTTGGTTTGTGCTCTGACATGCACTGCTAACTGTGGGACCTTATATAGACAGGTGTGTGCCTTTCCAAATCATGTCCAATCAACTGAATTTACCACAGGTGGACTCCAATCAAGTTGCAGAAACATCTCAAGGATGATCAGTGGAAACAGGATGCACCTGAGCTCAATTTTGAGTGTCATGGCAAAGGCTGTGAATACTTATGTACATGTGATTTTTTTACCTACCTACCTACCTACCTATCTATCTATCTATCTATCTATCTATCTATCTATCTATCTATCTATCTATCAGCAGTCACTGAAATCAATAAGGTGATCAATCAGCTTGGAATGTCGGATCTAATCACTACATTCACATTGTCAATGTCAACATTCTGTAGTTTGAGAATGTACCTGGACTTTTCTCAGATGTTTCTCCTCTTGAGTTTCACAAGAGATCATTCATATTAATTCAGATTCATATTAAAAGTACATTTCTGCACTATAAGTTTGTTTGGGAGATTTAGTTTTTAGTTTTTAGTTTTGCTGAATCCTGCTGCATGTCATCAGATTTCTTCCTCTGAAGTGCTCTTGTGACCTTTGCTCTGACCTGTGACCTTTGGGTTAATAATTCAGAGAGCCTCTCCTCTCACTGCCATCTGAAGCTGACGGATGAGAGATCACATCTACAGGGAGTCACAGGTGTCACAGCAGCACACAATCACATCCAGAGATCTGCAAGACTTCAATACAATCAACAGCATCATCAGATCTCATACTGCCTTCAAGTGAGAATATATCTACATTTCAAAAACATTCAGTTCAAACTCTACATTCTGATTGGATGAGCCACTTTTGAAGCCATTGTAATATGCAGATAAACACACACCTGTGACCGCAAATATGATGCACTTCTGAAAAACACACTTGATTATATTTTGAAGAACAGACGAAAGAAAAGCCATTGATGCATGTGTCTGATTTGCTGTGTTTTTAGATGCTCATGAGCACAGCACGAATGCTTCTCACGTAACCCACATGCATCGAGTTCTCACTCTTTCTTCTCTGTTTCAGTCATCTGAAAACAGTTTGCAAGAATAGTGTCTTCTATAAGAACACTGCAAATGATCTCAGGTCATCTCAAGAGGTGCTCTGAGTGTAGTTCGCTTTATTTCCACAGAGAAGTTCATGTTTTACATGCATTGTGAACACAACTCTGCAGGTTCACTTTATTTTGACATTGCTTAATTCCAAATATTTGTAGCTGTATACCAGGGGTTGGCAACCTATGACACGCATGCCAGCATCGGCGAGAGAGGAGTAGACTATTTTATTTATATAAATTCCGCACCTGCATTCCAGTCTACATCTTGAAGTAATCCTTCCTCATGATCATGCAGCGTGTTTTCATCAGCTGAATGGGAGTCTAAACAAAAAGTTAAAATGTGACGAGACTGCAGTATACCCAACAGACTCATGCAGCGCGTGCAAGCCATTTGCGCATCACAAGCCGGCAGCGCTTCACGTTCGGTTAATCGTGCAAGTAAACGTGCCCGCTTTGCTTCGGGCAGGCTGCACATATGACAGCCTACATTCCGTGTTTCATTTGTTTCTTTTTGCTTTCAGAACAACACGTGACGTAATAAGGAAAACACCACTATTAATCCTTGAGATTTCCAACCCAGAATACAGGTACACCCTCCTTAAACCATATTCACACTCACAATTACAATAAACGATTAAAAGAGAAAACATAAACACACATCGTGGGGTTCAAAAGGACGGATGCGCAGGGGAGCAGCTGTGGCCATCTGCCTGGGGATGGAGGGGCCGCTGCCGGCCGCCGAGAGCCAGTGGAACCACTGCCATCTGCCGAAGAAGGGGAGGAGCAGTACCATCCGCCAGGAACCGGAGAACTCGCTGCTGTCCGCCAAGGGAGGAGTGAGATGGCGTCCGCCAGAGGGCGGAGGAGCGGTTGGGGTCTGGGAGCCGGCGAGCAAGTTCTTCTCTCTCTCTCCTCTCTCTCTCTCTGTGTGTCTCCGCTCACCCTTTCCCTCTCCCCACGCCTCCCCTCGTCTCTCCCCCTGGTTCACAGGAGGCGGGGTGGACCACTGGCTGACAGAACGGCCGGAAGGGCAGCGTCTCCCCTCTAGAGATGGGGTGGGGAGTTAGTCAGACCGGTGGCGCCCTGGTCTGAATCGGGTGGGGGAGGAGTGTGATGAGGAGGAGGGTGTGGCCGGGCGCTGAATCAGCTGATCAGCGGGAGAGCGAGATAAAGGGGAGCCGGAGGCGCCAGTTCGAGAGAGAGAGAGAGACGCACGCGGCCGCGTTGCATGTGTGTCTGTGTTTGTTTATGTTTATTTTAAGTTTGACATTAAAACATTATGTTTACTGTTCAGCCGGTTCCCGCCTCCTCCTTGCTCATCCTTGAACTGTTACAGTCGCATTTTCACTTTAGTGTGGACAGACAAATTAGTAGTCACTAATTAAGACATGGTGTTGCACACTGCTTTAGAAACCATGTTCCCATGGAATGTGATTTAGCATTTTGACAGTGTACAACAACAACTATAAGACATTTGCATCAACATGCTTAACATAGTAATCCTCATGAAAGAGCTGTGATGCCTGTCAAGACCTGTTTCAAACACAACAGTTTCTTCTTTTTCTCTCCAAACACATTCAAACGACAGTCACTGCATTAATAGACACGCTGCACTTTCTCTTATGAGTTATAGTGAGATTAAGAGGTGTGTGTGAGTGTGTTGGGCTTTTGACCCTTTAGCGTGTGAAACAGCTGCATGTGTTTTACCTGCTGTGGGAACATGTGGAGAGACCCTGAGAGTTAAAAGTCTTTTGTTTGGTGAAACATTCATTTGGAATCTGTCAGCTGGAAGAGCGGGAAACGCCAGAGGGTTTCAGGTGTCCAGATATTAATGCGACCTGAAGTGTGTGTTAGAGACACTGAATACAGAGTCACTGTGAGGATTATGGTGTGTATAAGAGCCACCTTGAACATATGGACACTGTATGGACTGCTGCTGTTGCTGTGACGATGAATACAAGCGGTCAGCTGACACTGATAACCGACTGCTGTAGTTAATTTGAAAAGGGAAAACTCGCCAACTGGTATCAAATGTCAGAGAGAGAGAGAGAGTACTAAGAAATATATATACAATGTTTTCAAAACATATTTTCTGAATATACTCCTAGTCTGCAGTTGTTCAAACAGTCAGATAGTCCCGCCCCCAACTCATGCCATTGGTTGAGTTGGGTCTTAGTGGGTCGCTCAAAACAAACACAGGAATTTTTATAGCGCCACAGAGACACAGTGTTTACAGTTCTCGAGAAAATTAACCTATGAATATTTCTGTATATTAAGCTGGGATAGAAGAACGGATTTTAACAATGAAAAAGTTACATACTTCTGCTTTAATTACTTTAAACTACATTAACTGGGTTTCACATTTTCTTAAATAATATTAATTATGTAGAACACATTTAAAACGTGAATTATGTTTATATGTTCATCTGTTTGTGTTTGTGTGACAGCTGAAGGCCTCATAATGAGTCAATGTAACGGAGGAACGTTGGTATGAGCTGCGTGCGACAATAAATAACAATTTAAAAAATTATTTTGGCTGCTTGTTCAATTTACTTAAGTAAAATGAACTAAAGCAACACAATTCTAGAACATTTTGTCACAACTTGATTTCATGGCGTCCCATCCATTTAAATTAATAAAATGAAAGTTTACTTAATCCAATTGAGTTGGGACTACATGAATACGTTTTGTGGTGTTAATGTTGCATAATGTTAAAATTAATTATTTTATGTGTTTTTGTCCAAGATTAATGTAAAGGAGGATATTTGTTAGTGTTTCACGGTTTGTTATGTTGAGATTTAGAAGAGTTTCTGTTATGTTGGAGTTTTGGCTAATGATAAGGACAGGTAGATGTCACATACAAAATTGATTACTCACTTTGTTGAGCAATTGCTTTGTTAACCATAACATAGTTACTAAACTAAACTCTGTAGTGTTTCAAACCAGCATGTATTTAGCATGCTAACATTCACTTTCACTAGTTAGTACATAAAGAAATAAAAGAGATTTATTTGAGTTACATTGACACGTCTAATTTTGTTGGGTTTACCCAATTCAAGTAAGTTATTTTAACACAAAGTGTTTGTGTTGAGATTGCATAGTCATTTTAAGTTAAGAAAACTCATTTCAGACATGTGGAACCACTGTCCACGATTGAATTAATTTCAGCCAAAGAGCTATTTTTTTGGAGTGAAGGCTGAAATAAAGACATTATTTTGAATTCGTTGAGTGGAAAAACAAAATTTCTGTGAAGAGTACATTAGAAAGTAACTTAAAAGTGACATATATAGTAGTTTATAGTGAACTTGTTTTTTTTTTTTTTTTTTTTTTGAGTAACTTATCCAACACTGTTTACACAGTAGTTGGTGAACAGCTGTTACTACATTGTGTGTTTCTGGGAAAAAAAAAATAAAAAAAAAAAAAAAAAAAAAATATATATATATATATATATATATATATATATATATATATATATATATATATATATATATATATATTGTCCTTTTAATTAGCATACATTAAATTCAATACAACATAGATTGTCATTATCTATTAATACATAACATCACCTTTAAATAAGATTATTCTTTGTCATTTGATGAAAATGAGCATTAAAAACGTTTGCATTCCAGTAATAAGGACTGAGGAAAGAAATGTGCATAATTGTCATGAAAATTATTCACATTGCAAAAGATCTTAATGGTCCTATAAATCTTATAAAGCTTCATTTTCTATGCAAAATATAATTCAGATTTATTTTCCGTTTGATTAATAGGTTGTAATATGCCCTGAACGTGTTCTTGTCAGGTTTTGTGGGATTCCCCCGTAGATTTAACAACCCTCTGCTACAGCTGTCTGTCTCTCTATCTGTCTGTCTGTCTGTCTGTCTGTCTCTCTTTTAAAGGGTGTCAATAATAAAACACTTATGCATTGCTGCAGTGAGACAGAATATAATATAAAATAATATATAGTTACTATTTAATACTCCACTCTTCACTCCTGTTGAAATGATAAATATTATATTAAACACATCACTGTCCTCTGATGTAATATGAAAACAAACTTCACCTTCAATGTGTGTTTGTATGAGGAGTGGTCTGTTTGTTGTGATAACAACACACCTGTGTTCACACACACACACACACACACACACACACACACACACACACACACACAAACACAGCCCAGCAGACATAGGTGAAACACTGCTGTAGTGAATCAACATGTGACTCTCAGATGAGTGAAACTGATGCTTCACATTTGGCATGATATGATGAATACTGTAAACACTCTATGATGATGATGATGATGATTATGTCATTCAAAAAACAAACAGACCAGACATCTCTCAGGTCAAAACAGACGTGTGTTGTAGAAATTAAACTTGACAGATGTTCTGAACTTCAGCGCTCTGAATTTAAAAGCCTCCAAGCGCCTGTGACATCATCATGAGACTTGTTCAGATCAAAATGTGAGTTTTGTGTCTTTTAAGGCCAAAACCAGAAGACATGGATTAAACCACTAGAGTCGTATGGATTACCCTTTTGATGTCTTTATGTTCTTTCTAGAGCTTGAAAGTGTTGGACCCCATTGACTTACATTGTATGGACAATAACACCTCATATCACTATTAAAATATCTTCATTTGTGTTCAACAGAAGAAAGAAAGTCAAATGAGTTTGAGATAACATAAAGGTTAGTAAAAAATTGCTCTTTGTCTGAACCTCAATCGTGAACATGTTTCAAATGCGTTTTCTTAAAATGATCTATGTAATCTCAACACAAACACTTTATGTTGAAGGAACTAAGTTGAATAGGGTAAACCCAACAAAATTAGACATGTCAATGTAACTCAAATAAATCTCTTATTACTTTATGTACTAACTACTGAAAGTAAATGTTAGTATGCTAAATGCATGCTGGTTGGGAACACTACAGTGTGTAGTTTCGCAACTATGTTATGGTTAACACAGAAATTTCTCAACAAGCGAGCAATCAGTTTAATGTGCAACATCAACTTGTCCACATCTTTATCCAAAACGCCAACATAACAAAACAGTAAACACCCTCCTTTAAATTAATTTTGCTCAAAAACACATAAAACAACACTTCATTTTAACAAATGGAAATCCTGGGGGGCCTGGGTATATCAGTGAATATTGATGCTGACTATCACACCTGGAGTTACAAGTTTGAATCCCAGGGTGTGCTGAGTGACTCCAGCCAGGTCTCCTAAGCAACCAAATTGGCCCGGTTGCTAGGGAGGGTAGAGTCACATGGGGTAACCTCCTCGTGGTCGCTGTAATGTGGTTCTCGCTCTCGGTGGGGCGTGTGGTGAGTTGTGCGTGGATGCCACAGAGAATAGCGTGAAGCCTCCATACGCATTACGTCTCCACGGTAACGTGATAAGATGCGAGGATTGACGGTCACAGACGCGGAGGCAACTGAGATTCGTCCTCCGCCACCCGGATTGAGGCGAGCCACTACGCCACCACGAGGACTTAGAGCGCATTGGGAATTGGGCATTCCAAATTGGGGAGAAAAAGTGGAGAAAAAAAAATGGAAATCCCCTGCCCCGTTTCATCAATGTTACATTAACACCATAAAAAGTGTTCATATAGTCCCAACTCAAAAAAATTAATTAAACTTACAATTAACTAATTTAAATGGATGGGACACAATGAAAGTTGTGACAAAATGTTCTAGAATTGTGTTGATTGATCATTTATTAGCTAGTGTGCCCTTAAAAGTGGTCAAAATTAACCTTTAGCAGTTATACACATTTAACATATACAAAACAGACCAAACATATTGATGACTCAACATGGAAATAACATTCTATTCTATTCTATTTCTGTCAAAATATCCTGTATATTCTGTAGTGTTGGTTTGCAGATGCAGGAATTTAACTGAATTTTCTTCAAAAGGTGAGTGAGTGTAAATCAGATGTCACACTCTATTGGTGTTTGTTTAGTTGATTGACAAAACAGGCTTGGTTCTTAAGCACAAACACTCTCAAGGGGGCTTTTAATGTA
>NC_059381.1:597799-605299 GCF_019703515.2 Myxocyprinus asiaticus | reverse complement strand
CATGTTACCTCAGAGTGTTCTCTTGTCCATGTGCACAAAGTTTTAAGTTTGAAAACTGCGCTCACAAGATACAGGCTAATTAGTCATTATAGGCCACGCCCCAAAACACATTTATTTATATCTTCAGAACAATTTGACATACCAAAATTCTTTTAACAACATTTTGTCAGGAGGGTCTGTGGATGATGTATACCAAGTTTTGTGCGAATCAGACAAATAGTCTAGGATGAGTTAAAAAAAGTCGTAGAAAACGTTTGTTGCGGAAATGGAAATTCAAGTAACCATATGATTTAGGGGCACTGTTGGATTCATAAAAGCTTTAGAATTTTATTCTAGCCTGGGTTAGGGTTAGGCTAACCCTACGGTTCCGGAGATATTAGAAAAAACATGAATTAGCTAATTATAGCGCCACCATGTGGCTTATTGTCGTGAAATTTGTTATACCACTTCATGTAGACATCCTGTTTGTGTATAGTAAGTTTCATAACCATCGGCCAATCCCAATATGAGTTATTAGGTGCTGAAAATTGATTGGCCGCTGGCGGCCATATTTGTTGATTTGTCGAAATAGATTTTTTAAGAATATGTTAGCACTTGAACCAAATAAGATGCGTATTTAATTTGAACTTTGTCACTCATACGGCTGAGAAGTGATGGCAGTTTTTTGTAGTGCCCCCTAGTGGTAGAACTGTATGAAAATTTGCGTACATGCTGACTACGTATACAGAGTTTGGTTATGTTTGGAGTTTGCGTTGAGTAGATATTGATCAATTACTCAAATCGCGTTCAACCAAAGGAACTGTTTCGCTAATATCTTTAGAACTATTTAAACTTTTGTCAGGGGGGTCTGTAGATGATGTATACCAAATTCCGTGCCAACAGGACAAACAGTCTAGAAGGAGTTCGAAAAAGTAGGTTTTTCAAAAAATGCAAAATGGCGGACAAAATTATAGACAGAAATGAAATCGGAGATATACATTTTGTAGGGCTTGACCCAAGGAAAAAATAATTTAGATTTTAGCCCTCACGGTTGCAGAAATGTGAGCCAAAACGTAAAAGTGCTTATTATAGCGCCACCTAGAGTCAGATGGGTGTGCGTGTATGCTTCTGAGTAGCGATCGATATTTAATCTATAATAATAATAATAATAAGAAAATCCTTACAGATACATTAGGGTTCCCCCTTATAATATTAGCATAGATGCCATTAAATTTTATGCAGAGTTATAGATCATGATGGATGTTTCTGGTTCCGGCAGACCTAACTAAAGCAGCCTAATTGTGAGTTGAAGGATAAATTAGGTGTATGTCTGGCTAAATAGATGAGTCTTTAGTCTAGACTTAAACTGAGTGAGTGTGTCTGCATCTCGAACAGTGTTAGGGAGACTATTCCATAGTTTATGAGACAAATAGGAAAAGGATCTACCTCCTTTTGTGGATTTTGATATTCTAGGAACTATTAAAAGGCCAGAGTTTTGTGATCGTAATGAACGGGATGGAATATAGCATGGTAGATGGTAATTTAAGTACTGTGGAGCTAGACCATTCAAAGCTTTGTATGTAGTTAACAGAATTTTTAAAATGAATACAAAATTTAACAGGTGGCCAATGTAACGATGATAAAATGGGGCTAATATGATCATATTTCTTGGTTCTCGTCAGCACTCTGACAGCTGCTTTTTGAACCTGAAGTTTATTTATTGATCTTGCTGGACATCCTCCCAGTAATGCATTACAATAATCTAGTATTGATGTCATGAATAAAGTTGTGTATCGTTGGCATAACAGTGGAAACTTATTCCATGATTCCTGATAATATCTCCCAGGGGAAGCATATACAAGCAGAAAAGCAGAGGCCCTAAAACTGATCCCTGTGGCACTCCATACTTGACTTTTGTTTGATTTGACAGTTCCTTGTTTACATAGACAAAGTGGTAGTGGTCTGATAAATAGAACATAAACCATGCTAATGCAAGTCCACAAATGCCAACATAATTCTCCAGCCTATTCAAGAGAATGTCGTGATCTATCGTGTCGAGATGAAGTTGTGAATTTTAAATAATATCAAACTATGGAAACTCAAATAGTTTATGATGTTTCCAGGAGTGTTGATTATTCATGTTTTTGAGATGTTACAGACATTACATCAGAAATTATCATAATTAATTCTGATTCAAAGTAATGTCCAGCATCATCCAATCACTGTCAATCATGTTAAAATAAAATGATACATTATAAATTCTGAATCTATGTACTGATTATCATTGTCTCATGTCTGTCAAACATGTTGAGTGATCCAAACATCATCTGCAGCCTGAAACTGAACTTTTGATCAGATTTTAGGAGTGAATGCACTTAACTGCATAGAGAGCTATAGGATGCTCCCTTGCTCCCTATTTAGTGCATTACTTAACCTCCAGTGTGCTGTCTGTCTGCACTGATCTCAGAACAGTTTGAAATGCACCTTATTTTCATCCTAACTCCATATAAAGCCTCTGAAAGACACATTTATCAGTTTATGGATGAACTCATTTATTCTCAGTGTGATAATGTACAGACAGTAAATATCAGATATTTTAACTGAAAATGAGCCTACAGTCCACATACGTGGTCATTGTGTTTAACAGCATGGTGTTTCCCAATAAATCACTCAAATTTAAAAAATGGCATATCGGATAAAACTAGAGACTCTAATCTTTTGACTCAAACAGGTTTCAATATAAAAACTTAATTTGGTTTCTTACCAGATGTAGTTTTGTTGGTGTTTCTCCCAAACACAAACTCTGCTGTGATTGACGCAATGTTGTTTTGTCTCCTGAACTGAGATCAGTCGGTTTAAATGAAATGAAATTATGTGATGCATATAGTGAATCCAAAACGTAACGTACACGCATGTGGACGCAGGAGGTTAAGAATCAGCATTTGAGAAATGATGAAGAAATTTAAAAAAATAAAAATGTTCCTGAAATTCTCTGACACTCATTTTCTTGAGAATGACTCTAAAACACTTAGTGTCTAATCATTAGTATGCAATCATTTATTTTACTATGCACCATGTGAAACAGAACAGATGTGTGTGTGACTGTGAAAAGAGTTTTGAGTTCATAACAGCTGAACTGGGTCACTGTGATATGTCAGTGCTGATCGTCCTGAATCGGGGCAAAAACACTCCAAACACAAACACACACTTCCTTCAGTGCTGCCAGGGGTCGCTGATCTCTACCGTGTTTTGCAGGAAATTCAAGTGAATAACAGACAGCGGCCGGACGGTCGTGTTAATCATGGCTTCTTTATTTGACAGAGATGAGTGTGTGACATGGAAAAGAACAATGAGCTAGTGAACTAGAGTTGACAGACACACACACACACACACACAGTACATGTCATTGGCACTCTGGACTGTTAGATTGAGAGTTTTCAGGGCTTTGATTTCCTCTCAACACTTCTAAACTCTCCAGACATCAGGAACGGGAGTTTGGCACACTGGAATACTGACGCAGGAGAATCCTTCATTCATTCTGGCACATTGTTTTGTCGCAGGTCACTAATCTTTAATCCATTTGTGCTTCAACAGTCTTAATACAGCACAAAATACTGATGTGAGATCAGCGTTCACTGTGAAACACCTTCATGATGATGCTGAAACTGAGACGGTGAATCTCATGAAAACTGCCAACAGCTCATGTTTCACCTCAATAAGAAATTATTTTTGACATACAGAAAATAAAGCCTATTTCTCCGACGATTAAAGGAAAAATCTTAAAATATAAAATAAAAATATGCTTCATTTTTCTTTTTTCTTTTTCAGTTTGAAATGTGACCTGGACATGTTTTCATGAGATTCACTGGAGAACATCCAGATAAATCAGAGCAGATGGAGCGAGTCTGAGCAGTGTTTCTGGTGTGAACAGACGAGACGCCTCCTGCAGAATGATATTTACATTATATACACATATATTTACATCAGATGAGAGACAGACAGCTGACACTCAACAACATGAAATCAAATGAAAGGAAACAAACACGTAAAAACAAACAAGTCTTAGTGGTGAACGAGTCTTTTATCTGTGTGTCTCTCTCTCACAGCAGACAGATGAGACTCTTGCCCTCTTCAATCTCCTCCTGGACTTTATCACTGGACGTGGCGATCTCGGCTTGTGCGGAGAACACGGCGCAGATGAAGGTGAGAACGGTGCCGCCCAGCGCGGTATAAAACGCCCAGCCCATAGAACACAGACCCAATTTATATGGAGACGCGTCCGGACCGCAGTACAACTGGACTTTATCAGAACCCCAACCAGCAGGATACAACATCAGACCCACAATCAGAAACAAACCTGCACACATACACACAGAGAAATACAATATATTACAAATGCAATTTAACACAACATTATCACAATATGAGTAATGGTTGCATGTGCAAAAGTTGTAAGCACATAGCTATGTGGTTGCTATGTAGTGTTAATCTTATTAACCCTTATGTTGTGTATGGGTCATTTTGACCCGGACAACTTTTTTTTCTGATGATTTTTTTATTTTTATGAATCCAATTGGAATAAAATTCCTTGACTTTGTTCACATATGGTATCTGAAAATAAAACATTTGGACCATTTTCTTAAAAGAAAAAACACTTGTTGTGTTCCCGGTCAAAAATGACCGGCCATTGTAAATGAATGGATTAGACTACAAAATACAGAAATATTAAGTGTTCAGGAACATCACAATCCTTTAGATGAGCACACACAAAGTCCTCGGACATGTACACACACACACACACACACACACACACACAAAGGCACACAAACACACTCGCACGCAAACACACACAAAACACACAAACGCACACACTCACGCAAACACACACCCTCACACAGACACACACGCGCACACACACACAAACAGACACGCACACACACAAACTCACACACAAACACACATACACAAACACACATATACACACGCATTCACACACAAAAACACACAAACACACACACACACATTCACACACACAAAAACACATATACACACACATTCACACACACAAAACACACATCCTCACAGACACACACACACATGCACACAAACTCACACACACAAACACACTCACGCAAACACACACACACATTCACACACAAACACACATTCACACACACACACACACACACATTCACACACAAACACACTCACACACACACAAAAACACACAAACACACACACGCACACACACACACACACACATACAGACACACGCAAACACAAACTCACACACAAACATACACACATATACACACACACACACACACACACACACAAACACACACACACACACACATCGTGTGTTGAGCGCCCTTTTGTGCATGGTCTTTCCATGTACACTCTTTGAGGAATATTTCAAGATATACTTGTCATATTATGTTGTGTTTGGGCTCGTTTGAATCGGGATAGTCTGCTGTAAGTTACGATATGTCATTGTCTATGTTATATGTATGTTTCGAGAAGTAATGAGGAAAAACGTGACAAAAACACACTCCTGTTTATTACATTTATGTGTGTCTGTGGGAATTTCATACACTAAAACTCACAGCAGTTTGACCTCTGAGTGAAACAAATGTGCTCATTACTGTAACACATGACTATCTCATCTTTTGTATGGTTTTACCAACTCTGAATATTATTGTTGTGATAACAAAATGGCAAATTATTCATTTAGGAGATGTGTAAACAGATCTAAAAGCCACTATAGGTACAAGGTGGTTCCCCATGAATTTATGCCAATCTCAAGTTGTCAATAATGTACCGATTTCATAGCACACTTATCTTTATTAATTTGTTTAGCATGTAACCATCTCTCTGTTGTAACTTCCAAAGAAACGATTAAAAATGTATTATTATAATTGTTATATTGCATATTTCTGCGTAATATTTCATCACTATTAAATCTTTGTTTTGCGTTTTTATATTACAGTCTTTTATTGCAGTACATAGACCTACTATTGCAGTATTCACTTCACTTGTATTGTCCACTGAGACTGTAGATTGTAAAGTGTCTTCAATTGGACTCATTTCAGCCATTATCACGAGTTTCACCTCTGTTTCTCATTGTGTGTTTATTGATTGTGTATGATTCAGATTCAGAGAGGCTCATGTGACTGAGTATTTCTCTTATCATCTCTCTTAAATAAATGACCTTGAACCCTTTAGCAGACTTCATTTCCTCTCAGTTAAACCCTTGTGTTTCCAGACCTCTGACTATCAGTGTAAAGTCTGAGCCACAACAGAGTTATTAAATCTAAGATCTGCCCACTGACACAGGAAGAGACTGACCAAAGTTCACTTTTCATGTGACATTTAGGAGTGGGGATATCTGAAATTATGACACCTCAATAAACAGACTGGAGTGGAAAATCTCATTAACACAGACTGTAAAAAAAATAACAGGAGAAAAAAATAACACTTTAAAAAAAATGTATGCAATTAATCATGTCCACGGACTGTAATAAGGAATATATCTACCATCGGAGCAATTCAAGCTTGAAGTAGCAGCTGTTTTCAGCAGGGGGCAGTAAGTGAAACTCCAGCTGTACAGACAACAAAGCACACTCAGACTTGACTAGCGACACTACTACATGAGAATGGGTTGTTGCGTTCAAACACAGCTGGACGGAGCGCAATTCCTTCCGAATGCAGGGATCTTGATACGTGGTTTTGTACATTTCAAACTACATTTAACTTGACAAAGTGACCTCAAGATATTGTGTATATGATGCAACGCAACCAAAGTAAGAAGCGTCCGTCTGACACGTGCACTTAGAAAAGCCCTTATTATAAATTTATCTCGGACACATTGATGAATTCAATTGCAAAATGGATTGCTGTGAACTGTAGGCCAATAACAGGCTAATAGATTCAATAATGGACAAATAGGGGGCCTGGGTAGCTCAGTGGTAAAGACGCTGGCTACCACCCCTGGAGTTCGCTAGCTCACTAATTTGAATCCCAGGGGGTGCTGAGTGACTCCAGCCAGGTCTCCTGAGCAACCAAATTGGCCCGGTTGCTAGGGAGGGTAGAGTCACATGAGGTAACCTCCTCGTGGTCGCTATAATGTGGTTCGTTCTCGGTGGGGCGCGTGGTGAGTTGAGCGTGGTTGCCACGGTGGATGGCGTGAAGCCTCCACAGGCGCTATGTCTCCGCGGCAACGCGCTCAACAAGTCACGTGATAAGATGCGCAGGTTGACGGTCTCAGACACGGAGGCAACTGAGATTCGTCCTCCGCCACCCGGACTGAGGCGAGTCACTACACCACCACGAGGACTTAAAATTGGTCCATTCCAGAATTGGGCATTCCAAATTGGGAGAAAAAAAATAAAAATAATAATAGACAAATAAATTCCCTTTTAAAGCCACCTATTAATACTTTACTCATCTGCCACAATAATGTAATGCATTTTATTTATTTGCATTACATTTATAATGTACAGTATTAGGAATAAAATGTCA
>NC_059381.1:557799-590299 GCF_019703515.2 Myxocyprinus asiaticus | reverse complement strand
TCCCGCTGCGAGGAAGATGGAGGTGGCCTGCCAGAACCCGCTGGCGATCTCTCCGAAATGCACGGCATACGGTCCACACAGCACGCCGCGCCGCAAGTGAGGCAGCCGGATGCAGCGGCCGTAAATGCCCAGCGTGGGCCGGTACGCCTCGCCTGCCGCCGTCGCCCCCTGAGGCGAGAACACGGTGTCCGGTGTCCGCGGGAAACCCACCAGCCAATCGGTGCTCATGAAGGCAATGAGCTCGCTGAACGCCGCCACGATGCTGAGCAGTGTCCACAGCATGGAACGACACGTCACAATCACATGACACATGGTGCAACGGCCGAGGTCAAAGGTCACGCAGAGTATTTCTCAGGAATAAACAGAGAATGAAAACTGTCTCTCTCTTCTTCTTTGTGTCGTTCAGACAATGTTCTTCCTCGTTCTGTCTCTCCTCCTCGTCTGGATTCTACATCTTACTGCAGATGTCTCACCATCATCTCACAAACAACTAGAGAGAGAGAAAACAGAAATAAATCAATTAAAACTTTTTACACTATAAATCTTCAAATCTGCAGTCTCGCGATCATGATTTGAAGCTCGATTACACTTCCTCACACTTCTGAAGACATGGATTAAACCACCGGAGTCGTCTGGATTACTTTTATGCTGCCTTTATGTACTTTTTGGAGCTACAAAATTCTGGTCACCATTCACTTATGGACAAAAACACCTCATATCTCCATTAAAATATCTTCATTTGTGTTCCTTTAAATGATGAAATGTAAATGTAATTCATTAGTAATGTCTGTCGAGAGTGTGTGTTTTGTGTAGAATCAGCACAATCAGTATCTTGTTAATTATCAGGTGTTTTATATCTAAAGGGTTGTGAAGTGTGCAGAAACTCTTTGTAGAAACATCTTCTGTTTGTTCTACTGAACATCAAACCAGCAGCTTCATCATCATCATCGGCAGAGAATGGACAGTTTTGAGAGTTTGAATACAGAAATTCAGCTGGTGACACACACAAACACACACACACAGACACACACACACACACACACACACACACACACACAGACACACACTAACATGCACACAGACACAAACACAAACACACACACACAGACACACACACACACACACACACACACACACACACAGACACACACTAACATGCACACAGACACAAACACAAACACACACACACAGACACTCACATACACAGACACACACACAAACACACACACACAGACACACACAAACACACACTCACACGCACACAAACACACTCACACAGACACACACACACACAAACACACTCACACAGACACACACACAAACACAGACACACACACACAAACACACACTCACACAAACAAACACACACACAGACACACACACACAAAAACACTCACACACACAAACACACACACAGACACACACACACAAACACAAACTCACACGCACACAAACACACTCACAGACACACACACACAAACACACTCACGCAGACACACACACAAACACACACACACAAACACACACTCACACACACAAACACACACTCACATACACATACACACATACACAGACACACACACAAACACACACACACACACAAGCACACACACACACAACACTCACACAGACACACACACACACACAAACACACACACACACAGACACACACACATACACACAAATACACACACATACACACAAACACACACACACACACATACACAGACACAAACACACACACACTAACAGACACTCACAGACACACACACACACACACACACAGACACACACACACAAACACACACTCACACACACAGACACACACCAACACACACACAAACACCCCCCCACACACACACACACACACACACACACACAAACACACACACAAACACACACATTCACACACACAGACACACACACTCATGTTGGTGCAGCTATCATTATGAGACTCTCCATAGACATAATGATTTTATACTTACAAACTATAGATTCTATCCCTAACCTAACCTACCTAAACACACACACAAACACACAAATTCACACACACACACTCATGTTAGTGTATTATTATGAGGACTCTCCATAGACATAATGATTTTTATACTGTACAAACTATAGATTCTATCCCCTAACCCTAACCCTACCCCTAAACCTAACCCTCACAAAAAACTTTCTGCATTTTTACATTTTCAATAAAACTTTGTTTAGTATGATTTTTAAGTGATTTAAATTATGGGTACACTAGAAATGTCCTCATAAACCACATTTATAGCATAATACCCTTGTAATTACCAGTTTATAACCTAAAAAAAGTCCTCATAAACCACTTAAACCTGCCCACACACACTCACACACACTCACACACACACACACACACACACACACACATATACATACACGCTGCACAAAGAAACACAATATTCATATGATTTAAATGAAACAAAACAACTTCAGAACAGAAAAGAAGGATTTCCTGAATCCAGTCACACAATAGACACACACACACACACACACACACACACACACACAGGTATAAATATAGGACTCATTCTCTCTGTCAGGCTCTCACACAGAAATGAGAAATAGAAACCAAATGCTCAGATCACATGACCTTCTGAAAGGCCTTGACCTTTGAACTATCTGAACACACACTCACAAACACAAAGTGTTTTTAGTCAGGAGTACAGAAGGTTTACAGTAAGACCGTCACATAAGAAACACACTAAAGTCATCTACACACCGACAATAACATCAACCAGGAAATCCATAAAGTGTATGTGTGTGTGTTGATGACCACTACACTTCCTCATCTCCTCATAAATAAAGGTCCAGAGAGAGATAAACTGTTCACAGCTTTTACTGACACCATAAAACAGCAACTGATTAATCGTTGGTTTATATGAGGCCGACTGTAAACAGAGATCTTTCACCGCTGAGCAATAAACTCAATCACAGTTAAACAAATCTGTTTTCCTCACATTTAATTCAATCAACAGTTAACTCAACACACACAGTAATATATAAATCCACACCTGAAACAGCTCAACACACACACACACACGCTGGTTAATCCTTCTACTACAGTACACAATACCTTCCATCAGTTCATTGAGTTGTAAAATATCATCTGTCAGCGATCAGATCAGCTAAACACAAACCAACAGAATGAAATTATGTGTAATAAATCCCAGAGTAAATGCGTCTCCTCAGGTACACTTTATCGTTTGAATGATCATCTGCTTTAGTGATGTTATCCTCCCCTGACTCCTCCTACTGAATGCTCTAGTCTTAGGCTCCGGCTCCTCTGACTCCTCCTACTAGATACTGTAGTATCAGTTTCCGCCCTCTGACTCCTCCCACTAGACACTGTAGTGTCAGGTTTCGCCCCTCTGACTCCTCCCACTAGATGCTGTAGTATCAGACTCTGCCCTCTAACTCCTCCCACTAGACATTGTAGTGTCAGGCTTCGCCCCTCTGATTCCTCCCACTAGATGCTGTAGTATCAGACTCTGCCCTCTGACTCCTCCCACTAGACGCTGCAGTCTCAGGGCCCACCCCTCTGACTCCTCCCACTAGACGCTGCAGTTTCAGGGCCCACCCCTCTGACTCCTCCCACTAGACACTGTAGTGTCAGGTTTCGCCCCTCTGACTCCTCCCACTAGATGCTGTAGTATCAGACTCTGCCTTCTGACTCCTCCCACTAGACACTGTAGTGTCAGGCTTCGCCCCTCTGACTCCTCCCACTAGATGCTGCAGTATCAGACTCTGCCCTCTGACTCCTCCCACTAGACGCTGCAGTCTCAGGGCCCACCCCTCTGACTCCTCCCACTAGATGCTGCAGTTTCAGGGCCCACCCCTCTGACTCCTCCCACTAGACACTGTAGTGTCACGCTTCGCCCCTCTGACTCCTCCTACTAGATGCTGTAGTATCAGGCTCTGCCCTCTGACTCCTCCCACTAGACCCAGTAGTCTCAGGCCTGCACTCTTGACTCCTCCAAATAAACCCTATAGTCTCAGGCCTCATCCCTTTGACTCCTCCCACTAAACGCTGCAGTATCAGTCACCTCATCTCTGACTCCTCCCACTAGATGCTGTAGTCTCAGGATCTGCCCTCTGACTCCTCCCACTAGACACTAGTATCAGATCCCATCCCCTCCCACTAGACGCTGTAGTCTCAGGATCTGCCCTCTGACTCCTCCCACTAGAGACTAGTATCAGACCCCATCCCCTCCCACTAGACGCTGTAGTCTCAGGATCCGCCCTCTGACTCCTCCCACTAGACACTAGTATCAGACCCCACCCCCTCCCACTAGATGCAGTAGTCTCAGGCCCCCCCCCCCCCCCCCCCGACTCCTTCCACCAGACTCTGTAGTCTCAGGTCCCGCCCCTCTGACTCCTCCCACTAGATGCTGCAGTATCAGGCTCCGCCCCTCTGAGACCGTGTTCAGCCTGTAAAGTGAATCTACGTTACAATAACACTGTATCTGGCAAGAGCAGCACCTCTATCACCCTCACTCTCTCTCTGCTTTTAGTGAATGTGTGTAAAGTTTACTAGAGTTTAATACAGAGTTCTGTGTGACCCAGTAAATTGTAATGGTGCTAAAGTTCATCTACATTATTTGTCTGATTTATTTTTTGTCACATTTGCAAGCATTAGTCGCAGTTTGGAGCCCTGCTAAAGGAATTAGTCACTGATTTGGAATGCTCTACATAGGCAGCGGCACACAAATAATGCTCACGAGAAACACGACATTAACATTAGCATGATGCTAAGCTAACAATGTGACTAAGCTATTAGCCTAATCCCTCTTTGTGACTGATAATTTGTATATCTTTTTTTCATGTAGTCTTTTATTTAAACTTTTTATATCCTTATTTATTTTAATGCAGTCACTTACTTTGACTTAATTTCTGATATGTGAAGCACTTTGAGCTGCACTTGTATGAAAGGCGCTTTACAAATAAAATGCATTTGCATTGAACAATTTTTATCAACACTTTTGTATGTAAAGTGATGCTGCCTAACGATTTGGCCAAAAGTATCTCAGGACACTGTCAGATGGATATATATATTCTTAAAGATATATAAGCAACATACGAACGTTTTGTTGGCAAACCATGAATATGCAGCATTAAACAAAGGCGATAAAGCTGTAAAATGACTGTGAATCATCTGTGACTGGATGAGAGACAGTAATCGTGCTGGAGCTGATGTTGTGAAATCAGAGGTTACAGAGTTCATTGAACGCTCACCTCCTCACAGACACAGCGTATAGGACGCATGTTTCTGGACTGTACAGACCATACTAATGGACATCATTACATTACTCATGTCATTCATTACACTTAATTCCTGTTGATAGAAACAATGTGCCACCCTACAGAAATAAACACACACACACAGCATGAACAACAAACCCGATTATCAATAATCACATCATACTGAAACATACAGAACATCACAACAGTGCACGCTCACTCTAGGTTACAGAAGTATTTTTCCTATTCATTTGTTCCACAGGGTTTTTATAAAATCCTCCATTAAAGAGTTGTAAGCCATAAATCAAACAACCAGCTCAGAGGAGAATCACAACATTACAAACTTTGATTTATGGCAAAGACGTATTTGAAATCAGACAAAAAGACAAATATACAAGACTTTGTAATTAACGTCTTTAACCCTCCTATGGTATTAGGACATTTTTTATAAATTTAACTGAATAAAAATGGTTTCCTTTATCTGAGCAGTACAAGACTTGGTGACTTTTTCTCTATTTGCCATCTGAACATACAAAGAAAAAAAAAGTGGTTGTAAAAAAAAAAAGTGACACCTTTGGTATTCATGGTCAAAAATGACCGACCATTGAAAATGAATTGGAAAGACCAAAACACAGTGCAATCTGTCAAATACCATCATTAAATCAGCCACAATGCAGAAAACAGACAGAAATTACAGGGTGAGACACTAAAACATCCTCAGTGCAAAACATACACACACACACACACACACACACACAAACACAAATGAACTGGTACATACACACACACACACATACACACACACACACACAAATAACACAGAGCTTTATTTATATTTGTAATTTTTGCAGTTAATTTCTGTTTCTTGATGTTCATTTTCTTGACATTATTATGAAATAAGTTTTTTATGTTTGAAATAAATTACTGGTAGAAAAATGTTTATTCTGTGTCTTTGTAACACCATGGTCAGGTTTGATTGCAGCATAATGACATTAACTGCAAAAACTGACACTTCAAGTCAATTTTAAAATGCTGAACTTTGACAAATAATAGTTTGATAATGTCTAAATATATATCCAAATGCATATCTTGTGATTAAATATAAAATTAGGTTACAACAAGCGATCAGACTACACAGTATGTGTCTACAGTCATCTACTGGCTGTTACTGGCATGACATGATGTTCAACTCATGTTATTTATATTTTGTTCACCAGATGGCAGCAATCTGCCTCCAATTCATGTCACATTCTCATATTTTCTTCATGTTTCAACTTATAGAAGTGTAGGATCTTAATGTAATTTTATTAAATTTATTATTACATAATTTTATTGGTCTTACTTCAGGGAACAAGAAATGGTATCATTATCATCATCATAAAAAGGGTTACACATCTAAACCTTCCGGTCAAAAATGACCGCGAATACCAAAGGAAGGTGCCTTTTTTCAATACTATAGGAGAGTTAATGAGGGAATGAACTACAATCCTACGAAGCACTGCAAATGACGTAATAAAATTAAAAGCGATGGCAAAATATAAAACTATTGCTTTAAAGTTTTTGATTATATTACAGTTAATGTGGCAATTTTGAAATAATTGGTACAGGCGTTATTAAATATATACGTAGGTGAAGATGAAGATGCCACAAGAATCGTCGCCGGTGCAAGGGAAGCAGCCGCTTATATATCCTTGGGATATGATTGACAGGCCTATAGATGAACAAGCTCCTCCTGAACTTATGTTTGGAAGTTTGATATTTATTGAAAATTGGTGTCTTTTATCAGTTCACTGTTGCAGATAATAGGGGTTTAGACTCATTGCACCATATCATGCCTAAGAATACCCTTTACCTGTGGTAAAATCACTGTAAAGATCATCATCAAGACGCAAATATTCACTGTTGAAGATTGCTGACCACTGATGTCTGTCTTATATAGAGATGATTCCTCCAAAAAGGAGTCTGATAAGGACATTTCTAGAACAGATGGTCATGGAAAAACCTTCATGTGTTCAATTAGACCATATTTATGAATCTGAACTATAGCAGACAGACACACACACACACACACACACACACACACACACTCATCCCAGAATTCCTGAGCAGCACACCGAGGATAATACTCACTGGATGAATCTAAGAGTATTGCCGTGACGACACATCCACAAGTGTATTATTGTCTGTCAGTGTGATCAGTGATCAAAGAACTGCTCCATCATCACAATCACACACAGTATATTGTCCATGATGATATTCAGCCAAAAACAATCAATGAAGTCCAGATGGAATTTTACTGGAAACTGAACAACAGTCATTGCAATTCACCCGCTCACTCGATGTGTGTGTGTGTGCGTGTGTGTGTGTGTGTGTGTATCTAGGAGAAACTCATCACAACATCACAACAACCAATTTGACACTGAGTGATGTCATCTTCAGTGATGTCATGTTCGTCGCGGTCAGGAGAACTCTCAAAGTAATAAACCAACACACATAAATCCCACAAATCCTCAATGATTCCAGATACACTGGGCCTCATTCTTGAAACTTTTGTAAATGTAGATGTAAACTGGGAGTAATGTTCACTCAAAGAGGTCAACAAAAATGGTTTGACATGAAGCTTTAGTGTAAAAAAACAAAAAGTGTATTTTTTCCCCATTGTATTATGTACACACCTGTCTGTGATGTGTTTATTTATGGGTTTAACAGCATTAGCATTGACCATACGTTATCAACTGAACACAATTTATCTAATTATGAAACCCAAATTACAGAGTTCATATCAAATGAAGAAACTGTCCAACCAGTCACGCTGGAGTGCATTAATTTTGGAATGCACGACTTCTGCTGGAAAAACAATATAAAACATTTGGGAACAAATTATACTTTGAAGAAATAAGTGCACCCATCAAAGAAACATTTCAATGATATACTGTGTATATATATATATATATATATATATATATATATATATATATATATATATATATATATATATATATTAGGGCAATCGATAAAAATTTGTAATTTAATTAATTACATGGTACGCCGATTAATTCATCAAATTAATCGCAATTAATCACATATATAAATATTCTCTGAGAAATCCCCTCAAATAAACAATTTTAGTAATGATTAAATATATTAAAATAATTATGAATAAAATCCATATACAAACATTATATGTATATATATATACTGTATATATGTTTGTGAATGGATTTTATTCATAATATATATATTATAAAACAAATTATTCAGATAATTAAAATGCATTTCATTATTGTAGTTGATGAGTAAAGAATTGATAAGACAATACAAAATTGTCTTTAGAATCTGGAGACATGATTAATTGAGTTAGTGCGTTATTTTTTATATAATTAATCACACTGAATTAGCACGTTAAATCGAGAGCCCTAATATATATATACACTGGCGGCCAAAGTTTGCAATAATGTACCGATTTTGCTCTTATGGAAAGAAATTGGCACTTTTATTCACCAAAGTGTCATTCAACTGATCACAATATATAGTCAGGACATTAATAACGTGAAAAATGACTATTACAATTTGAAAAGTATGCTCAGAACTTCTTAAACTACTTCAAAGAGTTCTCATCAAAAAAATAAATTCATATTCATTATTAATCAACACAATACTGATGTTTTAACTTAGGAAAAGTTCAGAAATCATATTTGGTTTTGCGTCTTGGCATGCTCTCTGCCAGTCTTTCACATTGCTGTTGGGTGACTTTATGCCACTCCTGGTGCAAAAATTCAAGCATCTCGGACTTGTGTCCATCAATCTTCCTCTTGATCACATTCCAGAGGTTTTCAATGGGGTTCAGGTCTGGAGATTGGGCTGGCCATGACAAGGTCTTGATCCAGTGCTGCTCCACCCACACCTTGATTGACCTGGCTGTATGGTATGGAGCATTGTCCTGCTGGAAAAACCAATCCTCAGAGTTGGGGAACATCGTCAGAGGAGGAAGCAAGTTTTCTTCCAGGATAACCTTGTACATGGCTTGATTCATGCGTCCTTCACAAAGACGAATCTGCCCGATTCCAGCCTTGCTGAAGCACCCCCAGATCATTCCCGATCCTCCACCTGGTCATCTAATAGACGGAGACCTGGAGAGGCCTTTAAGACAAAGATTCTCGCACCCACTGTGAAATTTGGTGGAGGATCGTGATGAATTTTGACATGATGTTAAAATCATTTGTCTCAACAATCGGAATCTGATTTTTTGTCCACCCCTATATTATTCCATTGTGGACACATCCTCTCACTGACAGTGTAACTGCTTACATGACTATTTTTATTTGTCCTGTTGAAGATGAATGGGGCTGGGAAGGTCATTTCCTAATTTCCAGTTTGTCAAAAACAAAAAGCCCCATCAGCGCAGTGAAGGTAAAATGACATCGAACAATAGATGGCCAACTGTAAACACTCAGGACGAAGTGGGTGGCCAATCAGAACACACACACACACGCACACGCACTTCTGTCAGCCATTCAGAATTTTGAAGGCTTGTAAGGAAACAAAGACAATAGGGCAAGTGTGTGTATCTGTGTGAGTGTGCATGTGTGTGTGTGCATGTGTGTGCGCATGTGCATACATGTGTGTGCGTGTGCGTGTGTATGTATGTGTTTGTGCATGTGTGTGTGTGCATGTGTGTGTGCGTGTGTATGTATGTGTGTTTGTGCATGTGTGTGCGTGTGTGTGCACGTGTATGTGTGCACGTGTGTGTGTGTGTGCAGGGCTCAACTGGAAAAATATTTCTGATCGTCTGATCGTGGATCAGGCCACATTTGTTGCACCTCAGACAGTTGTTCAGCATGAACTGGAGTTCAATGTTCACTGTTGAGACCAATTAAGAGGATAACAACTGAAAATCAGTGTAAAAATGGCTAAGAGAGTTTTAAAGAACCTACAGGTAAGATGTGAAATAAAAGCACTATTTGAAGCTGTAGAACAACAGTTACGCAAGCATTCAATACGGTACAAACAACACCACCGGAATGAACATGTCAGTCTATGACATCACCTTATCTGACAGACATCACAGGAGTGTGTACATACAGTGAAACCCCTCACACACACAGACAGGAAGCTCTGATCAGGGGAAGTGGACCTCTATTTCAGGAGCGTTGACTCTGTCCGGGTGTTTATAATTACGGGGGGCTTCCTGCATTCAGCGTTGGTGGCAGGTGTGCTCTGAACAATATCACACGTCCCATTGTGTCCTAAAAACACACTTTCAGAGACACTGAGGATTACAGCAGCTGTGTTGATGGATTGCAGTCTATCTGTAAACAGTTTGGAGTTTTTCACAAACAAGCACCCCTCGCATTTTCTTCAGAAGATGTAAAAGTCTTGTTTGACTGTGCAGTGCATCTCCATATGAGAAGAGCACACACAGACTCGACCTCTGACCTCCTTCTGGACACATGTCATAGTCTGTCTGCAGGGCAGTAAAGCAGAGAGTTCTGGGTAATGTGTTAAATGAAACCATACGTCCTCTAAGACGGACTCCATGGTTCTGGATTAAGTCCAACATTGCAACACAACACAACGCTTTCCTCCTCAATTCTCCTCTCTCAGTTTTTCCAGACGGCCTGTGTTGTGTCCAGCACCCAGAAAACGAGCAGTTACCATATCTGAGAAACTGGAAAAGCTCAATGAGCGGTTCAGTCTAGATGAAGAACTGATGTCCACTGATCTCAGATCAGAGCTCAAACTCACTCGAAATCGAGATCAAGAATGATTCAACAGCAGCGATTCCTTTTAATTCATGACTCTATTCATTTAAAGAAACACCAAAATGAAATTTCTGTCATCAATTTCTCACCCTCATGTCGTTCCAAACCAGTAGGACTCCAGAATTAACTAGAATAGAGCAGAGCGCATCACTTGCACTTTTGTAATGTCTATTGCCATGCTCATGTGAAAACCAAGCTTCAACTGTACTGCAGAACTGCGTTTAATGCGTGTCAAGTGCCGGACGTCAGCTTCGGTGGCCCGATAGCACAAAGTTTTGTTACATTTACTTTAATCAATCTTAGGATTTAAGAATAAATATCGAGACTGTTCAAATGAAGATTGCGATGCATCAGAAAATCAATATTAGGGCCGGGCGATAGGACGATGTTATCGGATATCGGCGATGTCTTACAAATCTCCCGATGCCTATTTCAGCACCCATTGTCAGACGATGATCGACAATATCGGTAAATGGCAAAACCATGGATCTGGGAAGTCAGCAGATATATTAAAGAGTAGCCCAGGGTGTGAAATTTGCACCCGCCACCCGCCAGATGCGACAACGCTGAATCCAGCTCCTTATTCGCAAGCTCCTCGTCCAAATGCAGGTATTTCAAGAGCGGGTAAGTTTGCTCTTCTACCCACACCAGTGGTGTATGACCTGTAAGATGTCTCGGAGTAACACATGACAAGAAATGCTGTTAGACACAAAGACATGCGCTTGAAGAAACACACTTTATTATATTGTTAAGAACAGACAAAAGAAAAGCCGTCAATGCTCGTGTCTGATGCGCTGTTTGTTCAGAGGCGTGCAGCGGGAGCGTCTCATGAAACACGTGTATGTAAAACGTTCTCACTCTTCTCTGTTTCATTCATCTGAAAACTGTTTGAAGAATAGTGTCATGTATGAGAATGCTGCAAATGACCTCAAATCATCTCTGGAGGTGCTCGAAGTTTAGTTTGCTTTATTTCCATGGAGCTGCGCTTACGCATTGTGAACGCAACTCTGCAGGTTAACTCAAATATATCTTTGTATTAAAGAAACAAAGACGAAAGTGATTAAATCATAAAATAATACAAGACCACTGTAACAAGGTTAAGGTTGGGAAAGGAGGAGGCGGGAACCGGCTGAACTGTCAAAATAATGTTTAATGAAAACAAAAAGACACAAAACATAAAAGCACACACTGCAGCTGCATGTGGCTCTTTTTAGGACACATCCACACTAAACCATTTCCGTTTTCTAGCATCATCGTTTTCCAAAGTGTGAATGAGAGGCGTAAATGTCATGAAACAAACGTCATTATCAAACAGAAACGTGTAAGTGTAGACATTGAAGTTGCCGTCATGTTATATTAATTGTCAGCATTGACGTTACGTAACAGTCTGTCAGGCGTAAGATGTCACATATGAGGACAATAGCGTTCATGTAGACGGTTCACAGCACAATTTCAACATGGGTCACAAACTCTGAAATGACATCAGACCAGCTGATTCAGAGTAACGAGTGCCGTTCAGTCCATTACAACACAAACACAACTTACACAGAGAACAAGATGTGTGAGTGGTCAGAGTCATTTTCAAATAATGTAAAACTGTATTTAATCTGGTGTCTTTTATGAAAGGGGGTGTATAATTTATTATCATATATACCGTATTTTCACATACATTCATCTCTGTAATTTCCATAGTGATACTCGCGGAGATGCTGCTTCAGGTTTGAAGTGTTTCATGTCTCAGCGACACTTTTTTGTTACTTGGTTACAGAGAAACATTGATGGTGCCTAGTGGGTTTTTAACATACCCCAAAATATTCAAATATATATGATGTGGGGCCTGGGTATCTCAGCGAGTATTGACGCTGACTACCACCCTACTCGAATCCAGGGTGTGCTGAGTGACTCCAGCCAGGTCTCCTAAGCAACCAAATTGGCCCGGTTGCTAGGGAGGGTAGAGTCACATGGGGTAACCTCCTCGTGGTCGCTATAATGTGGTTCTCGCTCTCGGTGGGGCGCGTGGTGAGTTGTGCATGGATGCTGCGGAGAATAGCGTGAAGCCTCCACACGCACTAGGTCTCCGCGGTAACGCGCTCAACAAGCCACGTGATAAGATGCACGGATTGACGGTCTCAGATGCGTTGGCAACTGAGATTCATCCTCCACCACCCGGATTGAGGCGAGTCACTACACCACCATGAGGACTTAGAGCGCATTGGGAATTGGGCATTCCACATTGGGGAGAAAATCAAAAAATACAAATATATGATGTAGCTAGAGGTAGACTAATATATCAGTTTTACCAATTAATCGTGCCGACAGTTGCTTTTTTGGAACTATCGTTATCGGCAAAAAATCTATCCAGATAGTTGGCAGTATTTTATGTTTTATTTTTTTCCCACATTTTTTTTATTCCTTATCAAGAAAGCTCATTTGGTGAAATAAATACATACAAAACCCTTCATCTGGTGAAAATATAGGCTATAAAAACATTGTAACAAAGCCAAGTCTATGTCATTTCAAAATAAGAGTCCTGATGTATTTTGAACTTGTTTATAATTAAAAGTCCCTCATTATGCACCAAAACTTCATTTCTCTGGTTATTATTGGGATATGTGTTGCACAATACACTGCTTTGGGGATTTTATTCATTTTTAGCCTCAATGTTTCCCCTATATGCATTCAGGAGCGCCGCTATTATCTATTGACATTTCACATGGTTCATTAATATCCATGATGCAACGTAACACTTGCCAGCAGGAACTATGGCAACTTTTCATAATTATTACGAACCAAGCAATCAGTTTTTCTTCGGTGTAAAGTCTGTTCTAGATTCTGCTCTTTGACTGTAGGAAAAAGTAACTTTCTTTGCCTTCAGAAATTCAATGAGTTTAAAAATAGATATTGATAAAGAGATAGAAATTAGGCAGGCCTATCTATAAATACACTTTTTTACAGGTGTTACTGTTGCATCAAGTCAAAATCAATGTGCATTTCAGCGACAAAATAATAAAAAATATATAATTATGTCACTATTTTTATTAGTTTCTGTCATTATTTATTATTTGATTTTTTTTAAAATAATAAATATTTATTTTTCCACTGTTGCAACCAAATCAGGTGCTGGTGCCACCATCAGTAAAACTTGTTGGCACCAGTGCCACCGCTCTCATATGTAGTCTGGAGCCCTGTGGTGACATGTATGTTCTGTTAGATATGTTTATATTTTCCACTGGTGTTTATGTTTAATTAAAATAGTGAAAGTGATTTTCTGAGCACTTCAAATGTCAAAAGCTCCCAGTAAATAATAAACACACACATGACAAGGCGAACATGAATAACCCATCTATAAGGATTCTAAGGTCATTTTAAGCTACTACTCGACCGATGTGCGTATATACGGGTCCGGCCTTACAGGCTCGTGGACGCATGCACAGCAGCAGGACCACTGCTGAAAAACCCTAAGGGAAACACTGATGTCTGTGCCCTTCATAGTAAGGAAAGACTAAGACTTTTTTTATTATTATTATTATTCTATAAATAAATTTTTAAAAACTATCGGCGATCCATCGGCTTTTTCCACCAACTCATTTATCAGTATCGGCAAAATCCACTATCGGTCAACCTCTAGATGTAACGTGAGTCGTGCCAGTAAAGACGGTTTAACAACAGAACTATTCATAATTGTGTTCAATTCAAATAAATGTCAGCATTTCACAATTACTGTAAACTGAATGTCATTTTACAGTGTGAGGAATAAACATAAAACTGCAGAATATAACTTGTAAAAGTGTGTCAGGGGGCACTTAAAAAACAAATATTGCTGATCTGTTTCAACCTCAAATTTTCTGATTGGTGCACTACTAAACACACTCAAAAGGTTTTGTGTGCGTGTGTGTGTGTGTTTGTGTGCGTGCATGCGCATCTGTGTGTGTGCTTGTGTGTGTCCGTGTTTGTGTTCTTATGTGTGTGTGTGTCCGTGTTTGTGTATGTGTTCTTGTGTTTGTGCGTGCATGCGTGTGTACACGCACGCACACAGCAGAGATGTTTGTTTACTTGTCGATATATGGCGCACACACACACACAGAGAGAGGGAGTTGTGTCTGAAAAATCTGATCCATGAAGAGTGAGTGAACAGATTGATCTGCTGTATACACACACACACACACACACACACACACACACTATGAGAAGCCCAGAAGCACACACATAATAAACATTACATTATTTTGACAGATAAAAACACTTCTTGCTGAAAGTCTTATGTATTTTTATCATGTTCTGTTGCATTTGTATATGGTATATTATTATTTTTATTACCACTACTGGCAACTTGCGTATTTTGGTTCTTTTCTGTCACTTTTGTGTGTGTGCTTTAGAAATATTGTATGCAAAACAATCAAGCCAGTTATACATATGGGAATTTGAACTGATTCTTTTTAGTGAACTGAAACAGACAGATCAACAGGTGTAGTCTGATTTACAAACAAATGACTCTTACGAACCGATTCTTCTTAGTGAATCGAAACAGACAGCGCAAGCAGTGTAGTCCGACAAACAAATGGTTCTTACGAACCGATTCTTTTTAGTGAATCGAAACAGACAGCGCAAGCAGTGTAGTCCGACAAACAAATGGTTCTTACGAACTGATTCTTTTTAGTGAATCGAAACAGACAGCGCAAGCAGTGTAGTCCGACAAACAAATGACTCTTACGAACCGATTCTTTTTAGTGAATTGAAACAGACAGCGCAAGCAGTGTAGTCCGACAAACAAATGACTCTTACGAACCGATTCTTTTTAGTGAATCGAAACTGACAGTGCAACCAGTGTAGACCGACAAACAAATGACTCTTACGAACCGATTCTTTCTAGTGAATCGAAACAGACAGCGCAAGCAGTGTAGTCCGACAAACAAATGACTCTTACGAACCGATTCTTTTTAGTGAATCGAAACAGACAGCGCAAGCAGTGTAGTCCGACAAACAAATGACTCTTATGAACCGATTCTTTTTAGTGAACCGAAACTGACAGCGCAAGCAGTGTAGTCCGACAAACAAATGACTCTTATGAACCGATTCTTTTTAGTGAATCGAAAGAGACAGCGCAAGCAGTGTAGTCCGACAAACAAATGAGTCTTACGAACCGATTCTTTCTAGTGAATCGAAACAGACAGCGCAAGCAGTGTAGTCCGACAAACAAATGACTCTTACGAACCGATTCTTTTTAGTGAATCGAAACAGACAGGGCAACCAGTGTAGTCCGACAAACAAATGACTCTTACGAACCGATTCTTTTTAGTGAATCGAAACAGCGCAAGCAGTGTAGTCCGACAAACAAATGACTCTTACGAACCGATTCTTTTTAGTGAATCGAAACAGACAGCGCAAGCAGTGTAGTCCGACAAACAAATGAGTCTTACGAACCGATTCTTTTTAGTGAATCGAAACAGACAGCGCAACCAGTGAAGTCCGACAAACAAATGACTCTTACGAACCGATTCTTTTTAGTGAATCGAAACAGACAGCGCAACCAGTGTAGTCCGACAAACAAATGACTCATGAACCGATTCTTTTTAATGAATCAAAACTGACAGCGCAACCAGTGTAGTCCGACAAACAAATGAGTCTTACGAACCGATTCTTTTTAGTGAATCGAAACTGACAGCGCAAGCAGTGTAGTCCGACAAACAAATGACTCTTACGAACCGATTCTTTTTAGTGAATCGAAACACACAGAGCAACCAGTGTAGTCCGACAAACAAATGACTCTTATGAACCGATTCTTTTTAGTGAATCGAAACAGACAGCGCAAGCAGTGTAGTCCGACAAACAAATGACTCTTATGAACCGATTCTTTTAATAAATCATTCAAAAATACTCACAAACTCATTTTCCTTATGCCAACTATTTAAAGATACATATTTGCAACAAGATGTTTTTTGTAACAATTATTAATTTATAAGCATTAAAACATCACATTTCTCAGCGAATAATCAGTGTATTTGTGTAAATGTAAATGTTGCCACTGTTCTGTCTATGACATGTTTCTCTGGAAAACTTGATTGTGACTGGTCAATGACGGCATTCTATGGTTAAATATTTGTGTTTAACAACCAGTAAACTGTATAATTGGCCGTGACTAATGAGTGACTGTTAGTGTGCACGTGACGTCAGTTGTTTTCTTTTGTTGTCTTGAACTGATTTGCTTGTAAACATTTAAAAGTGGCCGGCCGATGTTTAATAGTTACCAGCGTGTTGTTGTAAATGCATGATCTATTTACAGTATGAAGCTATACTGTTGTCTATCCAAACGGAAATGACAGCCAATCAGAGAGTAGCATGAAGTAAATAAATGAAAGTGTTTGTGTCGTCCACAGATGAATAATGCAGGTCGACTCCAGACGGGCCGGAACACAAGCGTCCCCTGAGAACGGCCACGCTGCGGACAAAGACACACAAAAACTGTCCTGAAGTGTTGTAGGGGTTTGGACAGGGGTGGATAACCTTCCTCCATACGAAAACACTCCCTGCTGCTCTCACACAAAACAACACGCACTCACACAAAACAGACTTGTGTTACACCAATGAAACAGAGAGAGAGCAAAAGGAATTTGCTTGATGCAGCACAGATGAAAAGCACACACTGTAAAGAGAGAGAGAGATAAGAATGAGAGAGTGGCTTTAGTACAGAACTAATCTTATCAGTGTGCATGACTGCTCTACACCACAACACACACACAACGACAAAGAAAGATATGCAAACCTCAATGAAGATGATCTACAGGCCCAAACACAACAACATACAAGAGCAGAAACTCTCTCTCTTTAAAACTTTACGTCTATTTATTTCCACTTGAAAATCAGCAGTTTCAGATTTAAAACAGATGCTCAGTATCATTAAAGACTTCTGTCATCATTTATTCACCCTCAAGTCGTTCTAAACCCGTATGACTTTCTTTCTCCTGTGGAACTCAAAAAGAGATGTTAGGCAGAATGTTCACGCTGCTCTTTTCCACACAATGAAAGTAGACAGAAACAGCATAAATGTATCATTCAAGCAGTCCAATTGACTTTTGTGCTATATTTCAAGTCTTCTCCAGTCATACAATAGCTTTATGTGACGAACAGAATAAAGTAGTTTTCCACTAAAAATCATCCTGTCACTGTATGTCTCAAATAGGCCTGTCGTGATTATTAAATAACCGTCTGATCGCGATTATTGTGCACTTCAAATTACAATTACATTTGAATGCCCAAATAAGGGAATTTTAAGTGAATATATAAATGCCATCAACGGCATGTTTGTTTGTCATTCAGTTGATCTCCGAGAGTCACTGAGCCCAGGGGCGGACAGGCCATCGGGAGCACCGGGCGTTTTCCCGTTGGGCCGCTGGGTAATTTGGGCTGACCCGCTGCTGCGCAAGTACCAGCCTGTCCTATAGGCAATATAGGCGGTCGCCCTGGGCTCCAACATGCCCACGCAAACCCCGTTACAGAGCGAAACTCAATAAACCCTGTAAGACAAAGCCAATACAATAGCTTTTATTTTGAAATTGCTTACACAGTGGCACAGTTTCCATTTGAGCAATATTGCTCCTCACCTCGCGTGGACCTCATTATTTGACATACAAATCACAATAACGGTGACAACCAAAAACAACATATTAAGTACAAGATGAGCTCTGAATAATCACAAAATGACAATTAACTGCAAGTTACAACAAATACAATAAACTCTGCAAACAGTAAAGCTATGAGCAGTACATTGTCATTTGCATAATTTATTCATACCACAAACATTAGTGGAAGCTGAAGTGTGGCTTAATGAGTAATGCTCACGACTGATAAAAATGCAGAAAATAAGTCATGAAAAATATTGCTTTGTGGCTATTTGAGGCTTTGAGGCTTACTTTGTTTAAAGGATAACAGAAACAGCATACTGGACTTTTCACTTTCCTCATGAATAATCTGGGGAATTAAAACACTTCAGATATAAAGACGCAACAAACTCACAAACAGTGAAAATATGAGAAATTAATCTGCAAAATATCTACAAAGATCTACACTTTAAGAGGTATGTTTATTTATTTTTTTAAATACAATATATTTATATTTTTTATATTTATATATGTACATATTCTGGCCAACTTTGTTTTCATTGATTTGTTTTTTAAATAAACATTTACACAGTTGTGTGAGTAATTGACATTACATTTTAAGCATTGTCATCAGTGTTCTGCAGTGTGACACTTTCTTCATCTAACTATTTTATGATTTTATATAGCTATATATACATATATAATATATTATTTTTATACTTGTTGTTTCCACAATCTCATATTAACGAAGACAATAGTTTATTTGCACTTGAAAGGTGATTAAGATCTTTAAAAACTTTAAAAAGAAATGACTTGTCACACTTTCCCTTGTATATTTTAACATCTGTATGTTGGGAAAACGTTTTCGGATATGTTATTTGTCTGAGCTATAAAGTGCTTATTTTTAGTGCTTTCTCTAAAAAAATCCACTCATCACATTTATTTGAATTTATATGTTTTAAAGTTATGACAATTTTTGCACTGGCGGGGCCCGCTGTCATGACTAGCAGTCAATAGAAATGTCTTTCTTTCTTTTTCAACACAAAAATTTTAAATTGAGCTGGAAAATGAAATCAATGTTATGGTGTGGTGTGTTGCGGGCCGGGTTTGGTGGGCCACTTTTTAGTCCCAGTCCGCTCCTGACTGAGCCGCTATGCAGATGTCAACCAGAGCAGCTCTTGTCCAGAGGAGCGCATGAAGCGCTTCTCAAGTGCTCTGATGTGCGCACCGTCAGCGGAGGCTCACGCCAAACTTCCGCGAAAATATAAACGAACAAATATAAACTTTGATAGTGAACAAAAGAAAGTGAAAGTGCATCCGGCTTCACCTTAAACGATCATGTCATGGCAAATGTTCCTGGTCATAACTGGTTCATACACATAGTGTTAATGAAACGCAGTGGCGGAGGAAGAGACTAACTCTATTTCTGTAGAGAGATAAAATGATGAAACGAAATCTCAAAGGTTTTGCTTCATGAGATATAAGGGTTCGTTGGTTCAATCAAAGAGCATTACAATGACGTGTGAAAGTGAAGAAATTAGAACAGATATATTTTACTATTGCATAATAAAAATAATATTATAACATATAAATATTATAAAAATATATTATTTATATTAAAATATATATATATATTAATTGTTTTAAGTAGTTCCAAAAACAACAGTGTAAATGTAAAATTGACCAAAACTAAAGTTGACCAAAAAGAGACATATATTAAGCATTTTGAAATATTTTGATATTTACTATAAAACATTATTTTTCATGTCATTCGTGTAGTTTTAAAGCTTTAAAAGGAATCATAAATCCCTTTTTTATTACTTGATTTCTATACTTGAAATTAAATATGTTAAAAAAGACTTAAGGTGTATGAAGTACACTTGCACCTTAAGAAATATGACAATTAGGCTAATCGTCAAAGCCCTCAAACAGATAATAGTCATAATCGCAATTATCTGTTTCACAGTTAATCATCAGACAAATTTCAGAATCGTGGCAGCTCTAGTCTCAAATGCCATTGGTCCTCCACATGTCTTGTAAATAAATGCATCGTGCCACGTTTAAAAATGCAGAAGCATAAATGAGATTTGAGAGCTTCAGCAGAGGGGAAGATGTTTCTTGAATACAATTTGTGTCTATTCATTAGATCAAGTTATCATATGACTTCTGAAGACTTGGAATATGACTGTTGTAACATTTTTACAAACTGATATTCATGACATGTTTCGCGGCAGTTCTGAGGTGAAATCTCCACTGTGTGGTGCTAAAAGATTAACATTTTCTCCCAAACAGGTTTTTAAGGTTAAATGAACAAAAGCTCCCTACCCTAAACCTTAAACCTAAACATAACCGATAGTATCAGAAAAGCAAATGTGCTTCTTTGATACTTTGGGCTCACGTGTCGACTCGCGTGTTCTTCAGGACTCGTACCCCTTTACATCACAAGTACAACGCTCTATTAGTTGAACTACCACACCATTTCATCACACTCGAACAAGCATGTAAATAGGGCTGCAACTAACGATTATTTTGATTATCAACTAATCGAACGATTATTAGAACGATTATTCGGCGATTATTGCAACGATTAATCATTCACTCTTAACCGATTATTCAGCTTATGCCTTAAAAGGTTGTATTAAACGTGCTTACTAACAAAAAAGAGGACAAAATCATCTTTTAAAAATACCTCTAAATGACATTCACTGAATTAAAGAAAATACTTTTTATTAAGTTTAATTCAGTAAAGAAATTCACTGCAAAAGATCCTCTTGTTATCAGGTGTTTTTGTCTTGTTTTCCATTTAAAATTATCGAGAAATCCTTAAAACAAGACTAATTTACTTGAGAAGCAGCATGTAAGATATTTAGACTTGCCTGGGATATTAGATCTGCTGAATATGTGTCTGTTTAAAAACTCATTTGTATAAACTTGCCTTTACTACTTTGTAATGAATTTATTTTTTACCTGTTTTACTGAGTGTGTTTTAATTGTATGTTTTGTGAAGCACTTTGTGCTATATTGCTAAAAGTAAATGTACGTTGTTTTAAAGGAGTTTTAGATATTTATATTGGAAAACAAGCCAAAGAAGACTCATCAAAAACGTATTTTGTTGCCGTGTATAATGGGGTGAAGACTCTCTCACCTTTCTGTTCACTTCAATCCATCTTTAACTTAAACTCGCTCAGTGGCACATACAGTATATTATGATTCAATATGTTATAATCTAGCTGCAGCAAACGTGTGCATCCGCCGAGTGAAGTTTCAATCTCTCCCCCTTATATTGGGTCACTTCACACGACTCATAGAAGCGGTGCTCACCGCACAGAGAAATGCCCGTTTCAGAGTTTATATACATGACCCGCTTCCTTTTTATTTGAACTTTAATAAAGGATGCATTAAAGATGTAACTCCATGGTGTTTTATTTTTAGATGCTCTGACAGGCAAGTTTTGCTTAAGCAGAATGCCAGATCCGGCTCTGCTTTATTTTACGATGACACTACTTCTGTATTTACTTATTTAGTATTTTTGCATTATAATTCCCTCATACTTTGTGATCTACATCAGCTGAAGCTGTTTGGAAAGTTTAGAGTTCATCTGTGATCGGTGTAATTCTTCTCTCACACGTCATCATTAGAGTTTTAATGTGATCTCATGTTACGTTAAATGACATCAAACGACTATTCGACAACGGATATTTTTGACGTAGACTTGCCACGATATCATAGTGTTCACATTCAAACCGACTAACACCGGTATTACCGCTGGTTGGATGTTAAGTGGTACTATGGGGTAATTTTCGTTAAGCAATAGCCTACGCAATAACGCAAGGCAGCTTGATTTCACACTTTTAACTTTACTTATTTATTTTATCTAAAAATTCAAATGAAATTAAAATGTGTGTTGTGAAGGGCAACATCTCTCTGGCAATGAACCGACTTCATCTGTGCTTTCTCTCCATCATGGGCGACCAGTCGGGTATTTAATTGTCCGGGCAAATACATCACTTAATGTGGGTTGTTGCAGATTTAATGTTGGTGTTTTATTACCTTTCATCCCAGGACCCAGTTAAGCTGCTTCGGAAGGGTAATGACTTTGAATGTGTGTGAATAAATTAGTTTTGTTCCCTTCTAGGACTGGGCGATATGCAAGAGTATATTCACGATATTTTTATTTAAAAAAAATATATATATATCACAATATCACATTACATCGTCAACCCCCCGGCTGAGGGATCAGTGAATATTCTTGCTTTAGTGATTTTGTATTGAAAATTATATTCATTTATTTAAAAAATGAAAAACTTGAACCAAAGACATTTCTAAATTGAGTGATGTGTGATGGCGGAGTGGTGGTGGCGTAGTGGCTAAAGCACTGAATTGGTAAGCAGAAGGTTGCTGGTTCGATCCCCACAGCCACCACCATTGTGTCCTTGAGCAAGACACTTAACTTCAGGTTGCTCCAGGGGGGTTGTCCCTGTAATAAATGCACTATAAGTTGCTTTGGATAAAAGCATCTGCCAAATGCATAAATGTAAATTCAGACTGCACTTCAAACAAAACAAAAAGCAATTAAAATAACAAAGGTAAAAAAAAATCATATAAGCACCTTACCATTTACTGTCAGGCAAGTATCTGTCTATGACAACAGGTGGAAAATTACTAATACAAATTAATATCTAAAAACAATTATAAATGTAAACATAATTATAATGATGATAATAATCACTGAAATATAACTCATGGTTCGAGGTGAACGTGTTTTTGTATTTTATGTTTAATCACAGATGTATAGGCTGCAGAGTTGCGTTCACAATGAACTGTTCTGTGGAAATAAAGTGAACTGAACTCAAAACACCTCCTGAGATGAGATATCTGAGGTCATTTGCAGCACTCATAGATGATACTGTTCTTGCAAAAACAAATTCAGATGACTGAAATAAAGAAAGAGTGAGAACCCTTTATATATGTGTGTGTTCAACGAGACTGCACGCCTCCAAACAAACATGCATCATACATGCGCATAGACAGCTTTTCTGTCATCTGTTCTTAATAATATAATAAAGTGTGTTTCTTCAAGCGTGTGTCTGTGTGTCTAACAGCATTTCTTGTGTCATTCTGAATCCGAGATGTCTTACAGTTACTCACCATGCACATTATATTCACTACCTGCGATTAAACGTCTTCTGTCAGTGCGTGTACTTTGCTGCCTGTGTAATTTGATACGTCGGTAAAGAACATCTGGCTTTCAACGCGTTATTTAGGTATCATGGGTCGCAAACTCTCCACTTTTTCTCCCCAATTTGGAATGCCCAATTCCCAATGCGCTCCAAGTCCTCGTGGTGGCGTAGTGACTCTCCTCAATCTGGGTGGCGGAGGACGAATCTCAGTTGCCTCCGTGTCTGAGACCGTCAATCCATGCATCTTATCATGTGGCTTGATGAGCGCGTTACCACGGAGACCACCATTCTCCACGACATCCACGCTCAACTCACCACATGCCCCACTGAGAGCGAGAACCACATTACAGCGACCACGAGGAGGTTACCCCATGTGACTCTACCCTCCCTAACAACCGGGCCAATTTGGTTGCTTAGGAGACCTGGCTGGATTCACTCAGCACACCCTGGATTCGAACTCGCGACTCCAGGTGTGATAGTCAGCGTCAATACTCGCTGAGATACCCAGGCCCCTACGCAACTATACTTTATTCTATTCGTTAGGCTATTGTATTGATATTGGAATTCCATTCATAATGTTTCCCCCTGTTTACCCCATATAAAATTTCACACCGGTGGTCCCTTGTACCGAGTAAAACCGATAACACCGTAGCAACCCTATTTTGTCGACAATTTTTTCTGTCGACGTTGTGGATAACGTCAACTAATCGTTTCAGCCCTACTTGCAAATGTAGTTGATTATGTAACACATGTGCTACAGTAAAAGTCTTTAGATGTCATAAGATAGCATTGTGTGAGCAACGGGAAAAAAAGTACGTGTTTATGAACTGATAATCTGCCGTTTTACTTGTGATTTGTGTGAAAGTGAATAAAAGTAATTGTTGTTGTAGCGCCTCTAATGTTCTTTTCGCCAGGAAACTGATGCCATACGTACAACGAGACATGTAAAAATCACTTGGGAAAAATGTAGGTATAGTAACGTGATTCTATGAGACCACATTGCTTTTATGAAACTTTAATGTAACTTCTATACATCTCTTTTTGTGTTCCACAGAAGAAAGTAAGTCATATTTGTCTGAGACAACATGAGGGCGAAATATTGCTTTAAGATGTATGCGTGACGTGTGTTTGTGACTGGAGGCCGGCGCTGAGAGCTCTGGGCTTCATTTGAAGGCAGCGCGGCTCGGCTGGTTTTAATTCAATCAAACATGCTCCTTTTGGGAGCACCGCATGGAAAACTCCAGCACGTAATGTGACCCATTTAAACAGAACCGGCCACATCCAGATTTCTGTCAGTATCACACATGAATGTGAATTGTGTGACCATGGCTAACAAACAGAAAACTATTCTGGCATTGAAACTAAATATCATTATGAGAACAAATAATTCATTCATTAAAGCATGTGTAAACCAAGGCAAGAAATCAAAGCTGTTTATCACAAAACAATTTCAATGTTTTCAGCAGCTGTTATGCAAACCTTAGTGCCTGTTTGCCCTTTGACCTCCACCATAGATTCAATAAGCACTTTAACACTGTGTTTGACTCAGGTTTCCCATTATCACACACAGACACATTCTGGCTCTGATTACTGCTGATCTTACTTTAAATATACAACACAATAAGCCATCTGAGAGGTGGTTTTAAAGTTATGTTGTCAGCTAGCTTTAAAGGCAACATCCTGACTAAAAGATGACTGATTTGAAACACACTTCATGGACAGAAAGTCCATTAACGTTCATAAATAACTCTCTTCACGTGAAGTGCACGAGACTCGACTGTCAGTCATGGTTGATTCCATGGTTGATTGAAAGAAAATGTCCTTATCTTTTTTTACTCAAATCAAAAGAAACACATTGTGACATTATTTTCACATCAGTTTTTTCACACTGATTTACATCAGTGACGAGCCAATGAACAAGGAGTAATATAGACATTATTTTGGATTTGTTTAGTGTAAAGCTTTTCTTTGGAAAGTGTTTTAGAGAGTAACAAAAGTAACTCGTAATGTGATTACTTTTCCAGTGAAATGATCAGTAAAGTCCATAATCTGATTACAATATTGGAGTAGTAATTAGTTGAGTAACATTTCCAACATTAGGATATTATGCAACGTGAAAAAAATTATATAATTTTTAAACGTAAAGTATTTATATATCATAGTAGCATTGATTCTATTTATTTTTAAATAACTGTGCATACAGTGCGATACAGTAAAAAAATGACTGTGTTACGGTAATGACAATAATCATTGAAAACAATGGGAAATAATGCATTTACAAAAGTGTGGACGTGGTCTAAAGCAATAGTTCTCCCAGAAATGTATAAGTACATGTAAAACATCCAGATGTGTTATGGTAATGACAATTTAAGGGTATAAATGTGCTGATAATAATGTCACAATTCAAAAAATATTAATGGTCCTAAATGTAGGCTTCATTTTCTTTATGCAAAATATAATTAGCTTTTTTTTGTGTTAAGTATAACATGACATTAGGGTTAAACAGGACATTTTCTTGTCAGATACACTAATAAGCATAACAATACATACAGCTGAAGTCAGAAGTTTACATACACTTTAGCCAAATACATTTAAACTGAGTTTTTCACAATTCCTGACATTTAATCATAGAAAACATTCCCTGTCTTAGGTCAGTTAGGATCACTACTTTATTTTAAGAATGTGAAATGTCAGAATAATAGTAGAGAGAATGATTTATTTCAGCTTTTATTTCTTTCATCACATTCCCAGTGGGTCAGAAGTTTACATACACTTTGTTAGTATTTGGTAGCATTGCCTTTAAATTGTTTAACTTGGGTCAAATGTTTTAGGTATCCTTCCACAAGCTTCTCACAATATGTTGCTGGAATTTTGTCCCATTCCTCCAGACAGAACTGGTGTAACTGAGTCAGGTTTGTAGACCTCCTTGCTCGCACACGCTTTTTCAGTTCTGCCCACAAATGTTCTATCGGATTGAGGTCAGGGCTTTGTGATGGCCACTCCAATACCTTGACTTTGTTGTCTTTAAGCCATTTTGCCACAACTTTGGAGGTATGCTTGGGGTCATTGTTCATTTGGAAGACCCATTTGCGACCGAGCTTTAACTTCCTGGCTGATGTCTTGAGATGTTGCTTCAATATATCCACATCATTTTCCTTCCTAATGATGCCATCTATTTTGTGAAGTGCACCAGTCCCTCCTGCAGCAAAACACCCCCACAACATGATGCTGCCACCCCCATGCTTCACGGTTGGGATGGTGTTCTTCAGCTTGCAAGCCTCACCATTTTACCTCCAAACATCACGATGGTCATTATGGCCAAACAGTTCAATTTTTGTTTCATTAGAGCATTTTCTCCAAAAAGTAAGATCTTTGTCCCCATGTGCACTTGCAAACTGTAGTCTGGCTTTTTTATGGCAGTTTTGGAGCAGTGGCTTCTTCCTTGCTGAGCAGCCTTTCAGGTTATGTCCATATAGGACTCGTTTTGCTGTGGATATAGATACTTGTCTACCTGTTTCCTCCAGCATCTTCACAAGGTTCTTTGCTGTTGTTCTGGGATTGATTTGCACTTTTCACACCAAACTACGTTCATCTCTAGGAGACCGAATGCATCTCCTTCCTGAGCGGTATGATGGCTGTGTGGTCCCATGGTGTTTATACTTGCGTACTATTGTTTGTAAAGATGAACGTGGTACCTTCAGACGTTTGGAAATTGCTCCCAAGGATGAACCAGACTTGAGGAGGTCCACAATTTAGTTTCTGAGGTCTTGGCTGATTTCTTTTGATTTTCCAATGATGTCAAGCAAAGAGGCACTGAGTTTGAAGGTAGGCCTTAAAATACATCCACAGGTACACCTCCAATTCAGTACACCTCCTATCAGAAGCTAATTGTCTAAAGGCTTGACATCATTTTCTGGAATTTTCCAAGCTGCTTAAAGGCACAGTTAACTTAGTGTATGTAAACTTCTGACCCACTGGAATTGTGATATAGTCAATTAAAAGTGAAACAATCTGTCTGTAAACTATTGTTGGAAAAATTACTTGTGTCATGCACAAAGTAGATGTCCTAAACGACTTGCCAAAACTATAGTTTGCTAATATTAAATCTGTGGAGTGGTTAAAAAAATGAGTTTTCATGACTTCAACCTAAGTGTATGTAAACTTATGACTTCAACTGTAGATCTATTGTGTCTTAGTTGACACGTTCAAATCACAAAAAAGAGAAAAGCGGCTGAAAACTGGGACACGGGTGGTGTGGTGTGAAATCTAAGCGCTGTACACTGCCTGTGTTTACCTGATGTCTCAATGATGAAGTAAAACTCTACTTTGATTTTCCACTCTTTGATGGAGACGTTCATAAAGAGGAAAGACCAAATGAAAGTGTCTCTGTCTTGGCAGCCAGTGTTTTCTCTTGGCTTGAACAGCCTGTAATGAAGTGTCTGTGTTCCTGCCACAGTTTTATGGTTGGACTGGAGAGAGAGAGAGAGAGAGAGAGAGAGTGGAGATCAGTAAGATTCGTCCACTCCTCAGTCCAGCTGCCTCACTCTTATTCTTAGCTTCCATAGAGTAAAGACCAAGCGGCTGGTAAACCATCCAACCTCAAGCAGACCTTAAAGGGCCAGCGCAGGAAAATCAACATCATGCTGAAAGCCTGTGTGGCAGTAACTGCAACCCTAAACATCATGACCTTTTAGCAGATCATGGTCAAAGTTATTGAAGGAATAGTTCAGCCAAAAATTAAATTTCTATCATCATTTACTAACCTCATGCTGTTCCAAACCTGTAGAATTTTACTTCTGTCAGAGCTTTTGTTTTCCATACAACCTCCAAAAATGGACAAAAGGAACATAAACATGCTCAAATCTCATTTGAAGTCACCTTTTTCAACTATTTGCGAGATAAAACATCAGTGTTGAGAGTATCTGATTACAAAGTAATTAGTTACTGTAATCTAATGATGTTTTAGTCAAATAAGCAGTGTAAAGCACCTACATTTTAATTCCTGTAATCGATTGCAGTTACTAACTTTCAATTAAAGTAATTAATTTTGAGTACATTACTTGTGCTAAAGTAATGTGTAATACATTTAAAATATGAATTCATATGTACGTCTATTAGCGTTTCTGTGACCGCTGAAGAGTGTGTGACGATGAATGAAAATACAGACGTTTTGAATTTGAGTGGAAAAACAAAATCTTTTCTAGGAAAAGAGAAATAGAAAGTAACTTAAAAGTAAAATAATTAGTAATGTGATTACATTTTTAGAGAAGTAATTATTCATTTGTAGTGGATTACTTATTTTGAGTAACATACCCAACACTGTAAAACATTAATAGTGGTTGGAATGACACAAGGGTGTGAATTATGACTTTTAATGTATGAATTTTCATTTTTGGGAAAACTATTCCTTTACGTCACACCCACACTTTTGTAAACGCATTATTTTGAAACATTTATACTCATCTTCCTGCCTTATTGACCCAATAGTCAATATCAATAGTCAGGCTACTTTTAGACAAAAACAAGTTTAAATGGGCTCTAAACTTCTTTGGAGAAACATCCAAAACAAAGTTGTTACTTAAATGAAACATTTGAGAACTCTTATTACCATATGTCTAACCATGAGCAATAACATCTTCCTCTGGTCAGAGCTCTGTCCTTGATCTTTTGACATATAAGAGGTCATTGTACTACAGAAAAATACTGTAAGTTTCAGAACTCAAAACTTCCTCCTCACTGCAAAACGAGCATTTGTTGAAACCAAGCTGCACAAACGACTCGTTCTCTACCTCCTCCACATTGTGATGTCACACTGTGATTGACATTTGCATCTGACCGCCTCCACAACAACATATCAGCGCCTACTTTATCTTTAATCACTTTTGTAGCCCCGCCCAGTAGTGGCAGTGAGATGGCAAGTAGAGAGGAGAGCCAATCAGAACAGTGAGTGTGTACTGTTAAGTCTTAAAGGAGAAGCAGCACCAAAACCAAACGTTTCTGGCAGAGGGTCAGAATGAGGGTGGAAAATTATCAAGTTTTACAAATATATTATTGTTTTTTGTGCAAAAATGTTAATAATATTATAAGTGAACCTCAAGGAAAAAATTTTTTTCTTCTCCCCAGTTTGGAATGCCCAATTCCCAATGCGCTCTAAGTCCTCGTGGTGGTGTAGTGACTCGCCTCAATCCGGGTGGTGGAGGACGAATCTCAGTTGCCTCCGCGTCTGAGACCGTCAATCCGCACATCTTATCACGTGACTTGATGAGCGCGTTACCACGGAGATGTAGCAGGTGTGGAGGCTTCACGCTATTCTCCGCGGCATCCACCCACAACTCACCACACACCCCACCGAGAGTTAGAACCACATTATAGTGACCACGAGGCGGTTACCCCATGTGACTCTACCCTCCCTAGCAACCGGCCAATTTGGTTGCTTAGGAGACCTGGCTGGAGTCAAGGAACATTAAAATAATAAAAAAGTCATGTCATGGCCCCTTTAATGTTGTAATATTTGGATTAGTTTACTGATTCAGAGTTCCCACGGTCATGGTAAACCTGAAAATATCAGGAAATCTTAAAATCGTGTTTTCCAGGCCTGGAAAAGTAATGCAAATTAAGAATATCTTTAAAAAGAAATCATGGATTTTTATTGTGAAATATGGAATATTTTCCAAGTTATATTCAGCTCTAAACTGTTTTATCAGCACATTGCACTTTTTCCCAAGTATCACTCATTCCCAAACGCATTATTTAATGCGTTAAAAGTTACTTTTGGTACAATAAACAACCTTTAGTAGTTTGTGTTTCTTTTTCTTGCCTAAGACACATTAGGGGAAGTATTTAAAGATTCCTATAAATGCATTTTTTTTTAAAGAATACAGAATCGGGGGTCTGGGTAGCTCAGTGAGTATTGACGCTGACTATCACACCTGGAGTCACGAGTTTGAATCCAGGGTGTGCTGAGTGACTCCAGCCAGGTCTCCTAAGCAACCAAATTCACCCGGTTGCTAGGGAGGGTAGAGTCACATGGGGTAACCTCCTCGTGGTCGCTATAACGTGGTTCTCGCTCTCGGTGGGGTGTGTGGTGAGTTGTGCGTGGATGCCGCGGAGAATAGCGTGAAGCCTCCACACGCACTACGTCTCCACAGTAACGTGCTCAACAAGCCACGTGATAAGATGCGCGGATTGACGGTCTCAGACGCGGAGGCAACTGAGATTCGTCCTCCGCCACCCGGATTGAGGCGAGGCACTACGTCACCATGAGGACTTAGAGCACGTTGGGAATTGGACATTCCAAATAAAAAATAAATAAATAAATAAAAAAAGAATACAGAATCAAATTGCTAATTTAATCGAATCAAATTTCAAAGTGTATCGCATCGTTCTGAATTGGCTAAAAATCTTTTAAACTGAATCGAAAAAATTATTCACCGTGAATCGAAGCGATTCCCTTTCAATCCAGAGATTCACACCCCTAACGGTAATACTATTGCACTATGATACGGAACGATTACCATACTCATGTACTATGGTATTTACATGGAACTCTAAGGTATTTAAAAGAATATCATGGTACTGTAAACATGGTTTTACTTTTAGTTAGTCATTTCAAAAGCTGACTGAATTTAGTGTGCTGTCCGTTAAGTATTTCTCTGATTTAATAATTACATCATTTCTCTTTGATAAGTGAATCTCAGCTGAAATATGAATGAGTGAATCTGAAATAAACACTCGATCATTGAACAAATGAACACTGAATAAACGCCGCGTTCAAGCAAAGAAAACTGATTTTAAATCCAATAAAAGAGTGAAAAGAAAGAGAAGATTGAAAGAGAGAAAGAAAGAAGGAACTGGTCGCTTCTGCTGCCACGACTTTCCGTTCTGGACACACGGACGATAAAGACGGAAAAAGCGACTCGAACCAACGACTTTCTCGCTAAACTCTTTGTAAGTGTTTTATAGACGAGTCGACTGGTGTAAAGCGGTCAGTGTGATTAATCTGAGGTATTTTCATTAATCGGAGTGTTAATGTAAGTATCTGAGGTAAAAGTATAAATCTGAGGTAGATTAGAGAGAACAAAAGATACTCACACTCGCGCGCTCTGCAGCCGGACGGTCTCGCGGAAGAAAACCGGCGATTTCAAACATCCAGAAAATGAAGATTTCCGTTAAACCGTCCGTGAGCTCACACACACTCACTCACCGACTGACTCTCTCTCTCTCTCTCTCTCTCTCTCTCCACCGTCACCACGGCAACTCACCGGACCGTCCACACGTGTACGTGTGCGTGTGTGTTGTGAGTGTGTGTGTCTGTGTGTGTGTGTGTGTGTGTGTGTGTGTGTGTCTGTGAGAGTGTGTGTGTGTGTGTCTGTGAGAGTGTGTGTGTGTGTGTGTGTGAGTGTCTGTGTGAATGTGTGTGTGTTTCTGTGTGTGTGTTTCTGTGTCTGTGTGAGTGTCTGTGTGTGTCTATGTGAATGTGTGTGAGTGTGTGTGTGTGTGTCTGTGTGAGTGTCTGTGTGAACTTGTGTGTGTTTCTGTGTGAATGTGTGTCTGTGTGAGTGTGTCTGTGTGTTTCTGTGTGTGTGTGTGTGTCTGTGTGTGTGTGTGTGTGTCTGTGTGAACTTGTGTGTGCTTCTGTGTGTGTGTGTATGTGTCTGTGTGAATGTGTGTGTGTTTCTGTGTGAGTGTGTGTGAATGT
>NC_059381.1:545299-555299 GCF_019703515.2 Myxocyprinus asiaticus | reverse complement strand
AGCAATAAATTAATTCAGAAATTTGACAATTGGGTCATTGACTAATATGGTTGTCTGAGGTGATAAAAATGTGAAATCTTTTACAAATCGAGTTTAAATGCATGCGAAGTTCTTAGAAATGTAATCTTTGTGCCCATGTGCCCTAACAAATGTTTTTAATGACTTCAAAAATGTCATGTGGTGTAACCATCAGGTAAAAGTAAAAATACTTTCCTTGCACATTAAATACATGAGAGTACATAAAACAATTTTTAAACACATTTTTTCAGATAAAAAATAAGATATATTTCTTACAAATATCATACATTTTTGAGATAAGGATATCAAGAAGTTCTCTCATGGTTACACCAAATGACATCAAATGGATTAATTTCAGATTATTTTACTCTGGATAGGGGCACTCGGCAGGGTTGCCCTCTTTCCCCTTTATTGTTCTGTCTTGCCCTGGAACCATTAGCAGCCGCGATAAGAAAGGAAGATGATTTTCCAGGGGTGATGAAGGGAGGTGTGGCACATAAGCTTCTGCTTTACACAGATTATATTTTATTATTTGTCTCTGAACCTACTAGATCTTTGCCTTGCCTCCATAGAATTATTAATTCATTTTCCAAGTTCTCAGGATACAGAGTTAATTGGTCTAAATCTGAAGTGAATAATAATGAATGTGAATAATTGATTCCATTTTTTATGTTGTGTTTGTGTTTTATTTTTGGAATCAATTAAATTGTTAATAACAAAAATAAAATATCAGAGAGATGTTTTAACTTCACACTCAGTCAGAAAATATTTTATGTTATTTGTCTGCATGTTGGTTACACCCCATGACAGTGATTTGGTTTTTCAAATATTAATAATAATAAAAAAGCAATTATTTTATTGCTTATTTAGAAAAAGAAAAAAGAAAGAATAATAAAAGATTAATCTGGACTACTTATGCCAACATTTCTTTTAGCTTTTACTGAGACAGTTACACCACATGACATTTTTTACTTTAACCTCCTGAGACCCGAGCATGTCTGCTGTGTGTATTTCCCATTCCCCTTTTTGATTTGGAACTAGTAGCACCATCTAAACAAGCAAAAATAAATACATTTTTAAACCAAATAGTATGTCCTCATATGTGGACAGCGGGACTAAGTTGTGAAATTTTAAATAACACTAAGCTATAGAAAGTCAGATTTATTTCATCAAATAGTTTATGATGTTTCCAGGAGTGTTGATTATTCATGTTTATGAGATGTTACAGACATTACATCAGAAATTATCATAATTAATTCAGATTCAAAGTAATGTCCAGCATCATCCAATCACTGTCAATCATGTTAAAATAAAATGATACATTATAAATTCTGAATCTATGTACTGATTATCATTGTCACATGTCTGTCAAACATGTTGAGTGATCCAAACATCATCTGCAGCCTGAAACTGAACTTTTGATCAGATTTTAGGAGTGAATGCACTTAACTGCATAGAGAGATATAGGATGCTCCCTTGCTCCCTATTTAGTGAATGACTTAACCTCCAGTGTGCTGTCTGTCTGCACTGATCTCAGAACAGTTTGAAATGCACCTTATTTTCATCCTAACTCCATATAAAGCCTCTGAAAGACACATTTATCAGCTTATGGATGAACTCATTTATTCTCAGTGTGATAATCCACAGACAGTAAATATCAGATATTTTAACTGAAAATTAGCCTATAGTCCACGTACGTGGTCATTGTGTTTAACAGTGTGCCATTTCGTGAAAAATCGTTCACATTTTATACCGGATGAAACTAGAGACTCTAATCTTTTGACTCAAACAGGTTTCAGTGTAAAAACTTAATGAGGTTTCTTACCAGATGTAGTTATGTTACCGTTTCTCCCAAACACAAACTCCATGTTGTTTGGTCACATGACTCCGCACATTGAAAGTTTAACCCTTTACTGACAGCACAGAGTCTCCTGAACTGAGATCAGTCGGTTTAAATGAAATGAAATTATCCATAGCCTATAGTGAAGCCAAAGCGTAATGTCCACATATGTTTACGTGAAGTCCTAGAATAAATATCAAAATGACTTTGAACTCAGAAATGGAAAATGTGTTCATCATACAGTAGTACAGGTGCTTTTTAAGTAATTGTTTTGTGTGAATTGCATTTGTAATGTATTTTTGAATAATTCAGTAGATCTGGAGAAAAAATAAGCATCATTGACCCTAAACATGATTTTATTTTTGTCATAATCGTGCAGCCCTGTTAAAGCAGATCTACAGTGAGTATCTATAGCTAAATAAACGTCAACTTAAGGTTTGTATTATTTTGATCCTACCTGTAAATTAGATTAATTTAACACCAACATTTTCTCTATTTTCATTCTAACTAAAAAAAGTCACGATTTATAGACCCATTATTAAATATGATAACTAGTTCCTGCTACTAATTTGACCAAACTCTGACTATAAACTCAAATAAACAACATTGCCGTTGGTTTAAAGGACTGATATAAAGCCCGTGTAAATAGTCTGAGTTAATTTCATTGATCTGAATGTCTCAGTGAATCTCTGTGAAGTTTGTAGTAAAACCTCTCTTAAATCTGGAGCTTTATTTTACTAACAGCTTTTCCTAATCTCATATGGAGTTGCTGTTTGTAAATGTAGACTGGTCTGAAGTTATTTTCACAAGAGCAGACTAGTGACCTCACTCACAGGCAGAGATGGCATGTGTTTGTTTGGATGGCACACATTCTTCACTCGCTGACCTCAGATCTTCTGTCATCAACGAGGCCTTCACACTGCAGTATGTGACGTGTTTCTGTCACACAGCTGAAGAAATAAGATGAGTGTTAATACAGAGATCTGCTCACAAACCCTCATCAGAGATCACAGAGGTCTGTAATACCTGCAGTTCAATGGTCAGTTGTATCACATTTATTTAAGTGTTATAAAATCGCTTAATAACCTTTTCTGTGTAAAGTTAAATGGAAGATTACAGGGTTTAGTTGTAATATTGAATATAACTTTATACAGAAAATGTTAATAAGTGATTTTACATGCATAATGTTTACATCTTGTATACATTTTTACTATAAATCTACCTTCACTTTAACATTCTTCTTCTTTTGTTTTTGGCGATTTGAATTCTTCGTGCATATCACCACCTACTGGTTGGGACTAATCAAAGGTGGAGATTTATAGTAAAAAAGAACTTAAATATTTATCTGTTTTTCACCCACACCTATCATATCACTTCTGAAGACATGGATTAAACCACTGGAGTCTTGTGGATTACTTTTATGCTGCATCTATGTGCTTTTTGGAGCTTCAAAGTTCTGGTCACCATTCACTTGCATTGTATGGACCTACAGAGCTGAAATATTCTTATATTAAAAAATCTTAATTTGTGTTCTGCAGAAGAAAGAAAGTCATACACATCTGGAATGGCATGAGGGTGAGTAAATGATGAGAGAATTTTCATTTTTGGGTGAACTGTCCCTTTAAGTACACAGTCTTATATATTTGTCTTTATGTCCAATTTTCAAATAATGTTTTGCTTTAAAATCAAAGTTTGTAATGTTGTGATTCTCCTCAGAGCTGGTTGGTTTGATTCATGGTTTACAACTGTTTTATGAAGGATTTTATAAAATCCCTATGGAAAAAATGAATGGGAAAAATACTTCCGGAACCAAGAGCGCTGAAAAGTAGGTGTGCACTGTTGCACTGTACAGATAAACATGCTTTTAGCCATCATAATGGTGTAGCAGTGGCTGATGGGGTGATGCTAACCAGCCAGTTCCTGACCGCCCGTAAAGATGAGAGCGCTGGATACAGAAGGTTTGGTCCACTTGGGTCATCAATGTTATTAACACTGTGAGTACTAGCAGCAATTGTTTATCACTGTAACTAGGTAATGAGTCCTCTGGAAAACAACAAAAATGAACCTCAAACACTTACCAAGCAGATAGTGTGTAAGTTACACAACAAGAGTAAGAAAAACCACATTCACACCAACCAAATGAACTGAATTCTAGTGTGAAATCCCTAAAAGAAGTTCACTCTAGTATAAATCACGTCTCTCTCAGCAAACAGAGACAGGCACAGAGTAAGCACAGATGACCTTTGACCTGTGCAGGAGGGGCACATGGAATCTGTAGTGGCTCAAATTCCAGTCATACACATGGTGTGCCCCTCTAACATGCTGCATTTGTATTTAATCCGTTCTGTTTTAACACAGACACATTAGAACTAGACATAACTGTCTGATCATGTGCAGTGTGTGTGATGTGTGTGTGTGTGTGTGTGTGAGAGAGAGTGTTTGTGTGTGTGTGTGTGTGTGTGTGTGTGTGAGTGTTTGTAGTGTGTGTATGTGTCTGTGTGTAGTGTGTGTGTGAGTGTATGTGTGAGTGTGTGTGTCTGTGTGTGTGTGTGTGTATGTGTGAGTGTGTGTGTGTCTGTGTGTGCGCGTCTGTCTGTCTGTGTGTGTGTGTCTGTGTGTGTGTGTGTGTGCGTCTGTCTGTCTGTGTGTGTGTGTGTGTGTGTGTGAGTGTGAGAGTGTGTGTCTGTGTGTGTGTGTGTGTGTGTGTGTCTGTCTGTCTGTGTGTGTGTGTGAGTGTGAGAGTGTGTGTCTGTGTGTAGTGAGTGTGTGTGTAGTGTGTATGTCTGTCTGTGTGTGTGTGTGTGTGTGTGTGTGTGTGTGTGTGTGTCTGTCTGTATGTTTCTGTGTGTAGTGAGTGTGTGTGTAGTGTGTGTGTGTGTGTGTGTGTGTGTGTGTGTGTGAAGGTACTACACTTTTACTGCCCAGAATATTCAATATTCAGTTTGTTGTTGTTTGCTGTAATGGACCAGTGTAATACAGTGAAACCCATCAGTGATCAATAAGTCACTTTCGATCAATAAAAAGCACCCACGTGAACGTGTTAAAAGCCTTTCAGCTGATAAGAACATTCTCATTCTGAGATAAATAAAGAACATGAGAATTAAACATCTGCACACTAATATTTATGGGTTTGTTTTACACTGTCCTCCTCTCTTCCAAAACGTAGTGAAAGGCATCTTAGACTCTTGACATCAGCAACATTATACTACCTTCTAAGCCACCTACTTTTGGCTAAATTCTCAGGCAACATCACATCATGGATCACAGTATCACAGAGTGAGAAAAGCACATTTTAAATATATATTTCATTCAATACTGACAAGCATCCGCAAATAGTTCAACTTAATAAAAATGAACTATTTTAATTAATTATCTGTGTGCTGTTGAAAATGTGACAGAAAGAGAGTTGAAAGAGGGATGACAGGAAAGAGTGAACAGGATGAGTGAGAGAAACAAACAACAACAACACCACGAGTGATGGACAAACAGACAGAGAGAGAGTGTTTCCTCTGATCTGGAGTCAGCTGTCAGCACACACACACACACACACACACACACACACATTCACACACTCACACACACACACACACACACACACACACACACACACACACACACACACACACACACATGTTGGTGCAGCTATCATTATGAGGACTCTCCATAGACATAATGATTTTTATACTGTACAAACTATAGATTCTATCCCCTAACCCTAACCCTATCCCTAAACCACACACACACACACACACACACACTCACACACACACACACACACACACACACACACACGTTGGTGCAGCTATCATTATGAGGACTCTCCATAGACATAATGATTTTTATACTGTATAAACTATAGATTCTATCCCCTAACCCTAACCCTACCCCTAAACCTAACCCTCACAAAAAACTTTCTGCATTTTTACATTTTCAATAAAACATCATTTAATATGTTTTTTAAGTGATTTGAATTATGGGGACACTAGAAATGTCCTCATAAACCACATTTATAGCATAATACCCTTGTAATTACCAGTTTATAACCTAAAAAAAGTCCTCATAAACCACTTAAACCTGCCCACACACACACATATATACACACACACACACACACACAAACACACACTCACACACACTCTCCCACACACACGCACACACAGAGAGACACACACACAGACAGACAGAGAGAGACAAACACAGAGACACAGACAGACACAAACACACACTCACACACACACACAGAGAGACACACACACAGACAGAGACTCACACACACAGACAGAGACACACACTCACACACACAAACACACACTCACAGAGAGACACACACACAGAGAGACACACACACACAGAGAGACACACACACAGACAGAGACACACACACACTCACACACACACACACACACACACACACACACACTCACACACACACACAGACAGAGACACACACTCACAAACACACACTCACAGAGAGACACACACACACAGAGAGACACACACACAGACAGAGAGACTCACACACACAGAGACACACACTCACACACACACACAGAGAGACACACACACAGACAGAGACACACACACACTCACACACACACACACACACTCACACACACACACAGACAGAGACACACACTCACACACACTCACACACACACACACACACAGAGACACACACACAGACAGAGACACACACACACTCACACACACTCACACACACAAACACACACTCACAGAGACTCACACACACAGAGACACACACTCACACACACTCACACACACACACACAGACAGAGACACACACTCACACACACACACAGACAGAGACACACACTCACAAACACACACTCACAGAGAGACACACACAGACAGAGAGACTCACACACACAGAGACACACACTCACACACACACAGAGAGACACACACACACAGACAGAGACACACACACACTCACACACACACACACACACACACACACTCACACACACACACAGACAGAGACACACACACAGACAGAGACACACACAGACAGAGACACACACACACTCACACACACACACACACTCACACACACTCACACACACACACACACAGAGACACACACACACTCACACACACACACACTCACACACACAAACACACACTCACAGAGACTCACACACACAGAGACACACACTCACACACACACAGAGAGAGACACACACACAGACAGAGACACACACACACACACTCACACACACACACACACACACACACACACACACACTCACACACACACATACAGAGACACACACTCACACACACTCACACACACAGAGACACACACACAGACAGAGACACACACACAAACACTCACACACACAAACACACACTCACAGAGACTCACACACACAGAGACACACACACAGACAGAGACACACACACACAAACACACACTCACAGAGAGACACACACACACAGACAGAGACACACACAGACAGAGAGACTCACACACACAGAGACACAGACAGACACAACCACACACACACACACACAGAGACACAGACAGACACAACCACACACACACACAGAGAGACACACAAACACAGACAGAGACACACACAGACAGAAAGACTCACACACACAGAGACACAGACAGACACAAACACACACACACACACAGACAGAGACACACACAGACAGAGAGACTCACACACACAGAGACACAGACAGACACAAACACACACACACACACAGAGAGACACACAAACACAGACAGAGACACACACAGACAGAGAGACTCACACACACAGAGACACAGACAGACACAAACACACACACACACACTTAATGCCATTTTTATGCCATGTTGTTCATAACAGTTGTCAGTTGAGGGCGCTGTTTTGCTGCTGTTGTTTTTAACAATCGATTCTGCTGGATGTTGGTCAATAAAGCTCATTTAGTATCTTTGGAGGGCAGGATTTTGGAAAGAGGGGGCGTGGCTAATTCAGTGGCTCGGTTTGACAGCTTGTGGTCATTCTAGAACGGCTAAAATCACTTACAGCACCTTTAAGTTGCGAACACTCATGTATTCAATGTGCGATTAAACTATTTTAATACCTTTTACTTGATGGTTACACCACATGACATTCTTAAAGTCATTAAAAAAGTTTTTTGTAGAAAATGCTATAAAAGTTTGTTTTTTTTAAATGTAAAAACAACATGAACTTAAAAGTTACATGTCTACAAAGTTGACACGTGTGTTTTAAAGTAGATTTTTAGAAATTTCTCATTTTTATCACCTCGGACAACCTTATCTGTCAATGACCCCAATTATTATTTTTTTAAATGCAAAAAGTTTTCTTTTAAAAGGAATTAAGCATTTTAAAAATGTAACATTAAAATTATAATTTTAAACTGATTTTATGAGAATTAAAAGATAAAAGTATCAGAGGGAAAATAGCAGTTCTATCTAGTAAAGTTTTGTCAACTGTGAGTGAATGATTGATAAAATAGAGATGTTGCTGAAGCTCTTCTTGTGTTTTAAATGTTAATGATATTTTTCGGTCATTAGGGTTGTGTTGTGTAATGTTGTATAATGTGTAATGTTGTGTTTCAGCTGGTGTTTGTGTCAGACTCACACAGACACATTTACACACATTCAACTGAAGGCAAATTCTGCTAACAGCAGATGAAACGTCTCACACACACAGACGACATGTCACGAGTCTGTTTACATAAATCACAAACACACAGACAGACAGACAGACAGACAGACAGACAGACAGACAGACAGACAACTGTATATAATCTGACTGCCACTATCACACTTCCTGCAGTGTGTGTAAATCAATTCATTAATCACTCATCTCATCTTCTCAATAATCACTGATTATCACAGCAGACTTGAGTGATTGACAGGGCCGTCACCATGGTAACAGTTCTCAGTTGTGATTGAAGGTTTGTGTTTTCTCATGAACAGCTGAGAGGAACTGATACTGTCACAGTTACACCTCACATCTGCTCAAATCAATTTCATTTCTACAATTACATGAAATACTAGAAGAAAGTGAAACAGGAATAAATAGGATTAAAAAACACACTCTTTGTTAAAGGAATATTCCGGGTTCAGTTAACTTTGAGATGAATTGTATTGAACACAGAATATTCCTTTAAGAAAGAGTGTATTTTTAAATCAGATCTGTTTATTCTTGTCACTTTCTTGTGAACAAACCACAAACAACTCAAGTCACTCTCTGCAATTAAACTAAACACACACACACACACACACACACACACACCTCTTATTTGAGTGAAGAACTCTGGGAAACGCCACACAAAATTGCAACCTGCAAGCGACACAAAAGTCAAAACAGAATTTGCTGTATTTTCACACTGAGCTCTTTTAAGACTGAATGTGTTAAAAATAACATTCAAAACAGACTTTAAACATTTACAGGTTAAAATGCAGAATTATAAAATCACTGGGGGTGTGATGACAAATCATATTTGTTAAGTCTCAAATTACAATCACATTTTTAATCAAACTACACAATGATGACTCTAAGACTTTATAGATATTACAGTTTCATTTTCTGTTAATGCATCATTTTGAAAGAGAGAGAGAGAGAGAGAGAGAGAGAGAGAGAGAGAGAGCGATTCAGCTGCTGGTCGAGAGTGAACCGCTCCAGCCAATCACAGCTCACCATTCCACAGTGACAGGAAGTGCAGAGGAGGAGAGTGTCTGATTACAGGAAGTCAGCTCTAGTTTCTCTCTGGAAAAGTCTGGACTCTCTCTCAATAATGTGTTTACAATCTGTTCTCTCCCTCACAATGTTTCTTACAGTAAAATCTCTTCAGTTCTCCAGATCCTTTCCTCTTTGACTTCACTTCTGAGAACATCTGAGAGAAGACTTCCTGAGAACAGGAATAAATTCACAATTCAACTCTCTCACATTAACTCATCAGAGACGCTTTAAAACAATCATCCCTCACTGACACTCACAGCAGCTCCATCAGACTGAAGTCACAGTCTTTACACAGGGTTCATATTACGAGTGCTTGTGAGGAACAATAAGTTCATGAAGTTGACAAGACATTTAACAGCACTGTATATTATCTGACTACAAAATCTACATATTTTCTCATGATTTTTTCAGTGCT
>NC_059381.1:487396-544799 GCF_019703515.2 Myxocyprinus asiaticus | reverse complement strand
TCTGTACAAACATCTGAATGACTTTTTCCATGTCAGACTATTATTGTGCTATCATGTGTTTGTGTGGACACTTCCTGAAGCAGACTTAATACTGATATACCTGACCCTTAACCCCACAAGTGTTGACACACACACACACACACAGAGTGGAACAGAGAGAGAGCGCCCCCGTCTGTACAGCAGATGAAGTGTGTCACTGTAATGATCATCACACATTCATTTAGAGCACAAAAAACACAACACCAGAGGTGTTCAAACTAAGGTCCACAGAAAATATACAGAGGCAAGAAAAAGTATGTGAACCCTTTGGAATGACCTGCATTTATGTATTAGTCTAAAAAATCTGGTTTTGAATATTTAAGTTACAATAATGAACAAACACAATCTGTTTTAACTAATAACACACATTATTGTATTGTTCTTGCACATATTGAATACTTCATTCAAACATTCACAGTGTAGGTTCGAAAAAGTAAGTGAACCCCATAAGCTAATGAGCTCAGCAAAACCTAATTAGAGTCTGGAGTTGGCAAACCTGGCATTCAATTAATGAAATGAGATTGGAGGTGTGGGTTAGAGACACTTTGACTTATAAAAAGCACTCAAACATTTTGAGTTTGTTATTCACAAGCATCTGCTGATGTGGACCATGCCTCGAGAAAAAAAAAAAAAAAAAAAGAGTTCTCAAAAGGCCTACGATCAAGAATAGTTAGTTACCTTGCATAAAGCTGGAAATGGTTACAAAGTTATCTTGAAGAGTTTAGATATTCATCTGTTGGGGTCTGGGTAGCTCAGCGAGTATTGACACTGACTATCACACCTGGAGTCGCGAGTTCGAATCCCAGGGCGTGCTGAGTGACTCCAGCCAGGTCTCCTAATCAACCAAATTGGCCCGGTTGCTAGGGAGGGTAGAGTCACATGGGGTAACCTTCTCGTGGTCGTGATTAGTGGTTCTCGCTCTCAATGGGGCGTGTGGTAAGTTGTGCGTGTATCGTGGAGAGTAGCATGAGCCTCCACGTGTTGTGAGTCTCTGCGGTGTCATGCACAACGAGTCACGTGATAAGATGCACGGATTGACGGTCTCAGAAGCGGAGGCAACTGAGACTTGTACTCTGCCACCCAGATTGAGGCGAGTAACCGTGCCACCACGAGGACCTACCAAGTAGTGGGAATTGGGCATTCCAAAATGAGAGAAAAGGGGATAAAAATAAATAAATAAAAAAAGATATTCATCTGTCCACAGTTAAACAAACTGTCTATAAATGGAGATGATTTAGTACTATAGGTACTCTCTCTAGAAGTGGCCATCCAGCCAAGATGACTCAAAGGGCACACCGCAGAATGATCAATGAGGTAAAAAAAAAACCCTAGAGTGACAGATAAAGACTTGAAGGAATCATTGGAACTGGTTAACATCTCTGTTCATGAGTCTAATATACAGAAAACATTAAACAGGTATGGTGTCCATGGCAGGACATCACAAAGGAAGCTGCTGCTTTCCAACAGAAACATTTCTGCACGCCTGAAATTTGCCAAAGACCATCTTGACACTCCACAATGTTACTGGGAAAATGTTTTGTGGACTGATGGAACTAAGGCTGAATTATTTGGGAAGAACAAGCAGCACAACGTATAGTGTAAAAAGGGCACCACATACCAACATGAAAACATCATCCCAACGGTGAAGTACGGTGGAGGGAGCATCATGATTTGGGGCTGCTTTGCTGCTTTGGGGACTGGACCGCTTTCCATCATCGATGGAAAAAAGAATTCCCAAGTTTATCAAGATATCCTACAGGATAATATCATGGTGTCTGTGCACCAGCTGAAGCTCAGTAGAAGTTGAGTGATGCAGCAGGACAATGACCATAAACATCGAAGTAAATCCACTACAGAATGACTTCAAAAAAAGAAAATCCACCTTTTGGAGAGTCCCAGTCAGAGCCCAGATCTTATCCCAATAGAGATGCTGTGGAATGACCTCAAGAGAGACGTTCACACCAGACATCCTAAGAATATGTCTGAGCTAAAGCAGTTCTGTAATGGTCCAAAATTCCTTCTGAACGTTGTGCAGGTTTAATCCGCAGATACCGGAAACACTTGGTTGAGGTTATTGCTGCCAAAGGAGGATCGACCAATTATTAAATCCAAATGTTGACTTACTTTTTCTTGCCACCGTAGATAATGTTTTTTTTGTTGTTTTTTTTAAGTTAATTTGACATTACTACTTTTTCATTCTGCTTTCTAAAGACTAATAATCATATGATTAATCATGATTATTTAATTTGATTGACAGGCATAGTTTTATCTCTTCACTGTCACCTTTAGTATTGTATGATATTATTTCCTGTAGAGCTTCTTTGGAACAAAACTAGTGTGAAAAGCACTAAACACATGAATTTGAATCGAGTTGAAGATGATTTTCTTCAGGTTTATTTTACATCCAACATTTCTCTAATACTCGTACAACTGTCATATCTATCAGTGGCAGAAATAGTGATAGTATTATGTAAGGATGCCATTCTGAACGTGGCCTAACAGAGTAGTTGATCAGTTGCAGGCACGTGCTGTGGGTATTGAGACTGGGCAAGCATCAAAGATTTTTAATACACATTATTAAACGCTGTGCCCAAAACACATTATACGGGTGAGTGTAATGTCGCGGAAATGTTATTGATGTAAATTATTGCCTCAGAACTCACCAGTCAACGGAAACAATTATGTCACAGTGCAAACTTCATGACCAAACTGTTTTAAACTCAGGACAGTAATATTGCTCATATCACACAAATTAAAGATTGTCATATATTGAGCTGAGCACGTTTATGTCCATTAAATCATACAATGAACCATAGTGTCAGAAGAGCTTGTTTTGACATACAACAAAAAGAAGAAGAAAAGATTGGCAGTTACTAGTTTCAACATCATAGTCCTCACACATTACACATCCCACAGTTTAGAAACACTGCAATAGAGTGCAACAGTCTGGTTCCAGAAGTAAGAATTGATTTACAACATTAACTTATAAACCGTTTAAAGACAGACCTACAATGAGCTACGAGGTTGTTCATCGATGTTATATGCTTCCGTTGAAGCCATCTGTCTGAGCTATCTTGATAAAAATCATGTTTTTTTTGTAATTAACATTTTTTATTGATTCAAAACGAAAGCACAACAGAGAAAAACACAACACCGAATCAATATTTAACTTTTAACACTCATTAACATCCCTCCCCAAACACCAACCCCACCCTACCCCAAAGAACGCCCTTGTGGTCACATAAAATAATACACACACACAAACAATAAAATAAATAAATAAATGAATAAAAATATATAATAAATATACATAATTAAACTAAACATCTCCCTCCTCATCCCTTCCCCTAGAGTCCTCCAAAACTGCCAAATACCTACCCCACTTCCTGAAAAATAAGTCCTCCCGCCCCAGCCATCCATCTATCATCTTCTCATAAGCCGCCACCCTCCCCATCTCCGCACACCACTCTGGAAATGGTGGCGCTCCGTCTGACTTCCATCCCCTTAAAATAATTTGTCTACCGATCATCACGCTAGTCAGAACACAATTTTTGTATATATTTGTCACCCGAATTTATAACTTCCCCATCGCCCAAAATGCAAAGTCTGGGGCAAAGTAAAATTTGAGTGTCCAGAATGTCACACAAATAATTCTGAATCTTTAACCAAAAATCTTGGATCTTAACGCATCCCCAAAAAACATGGGCTATGTCTCCAACTTCTGATTGGCATCGCCAGCATGTGGGTGTGTCTTTAAGACCAAGTCTGTATAATCTAGTGGGGGTCCAATAAAATCTTTGTAAAATCTTAAATTGCGTAAGGCGAACCCTTGCATCTCTAGATGCAGACTTGACATTTTTCAGAATCTTAGTCCACACTCCCTCCTCCAATACCAAATTCAAATCTTTCTCCCATAATTTCTTAATAGAAGTTAAAGCTCCGTCCCCCAGACTCTGAATTAACAGGGAGTAATACACTGATGCCTCATGACCTTTTCCAAAAGCAGTAATCACCTCTCTCAGAGTATCTGCCTCCTCAGGGGGTGTGTGCTACTCCCAGAAATAGTACAGAGCAGGTGGCGCAATTGTAAATACCTATAAAACTGAGGTCTGGGGATCCCAAAATGTTGGACCAAGTTTTCAAACGATCTCAACACACCACTTTCATATAGGTCACCGAGTGTATCCACTCCGGACAGCAGAAAGGGGACTTGCCAATACATAGTCTTGGGTTCTGCCATATACTCGAGGCAACATTTAAATAAATGTCCGATTTAAACAATCTGGACACTTTAGTCCATACCGAGTGTAAATGCGAAATAATGGGGTGTAACTTAACTTTTCCAATTAGTTTGATAGAGATGCTTTGTAACGGCGAAATAGGGGCAAGAACTGCCTGTTCAATAACAAACCAGGGAGGGGATCTCTCAGGTGGAAGTGACCAATGAGCCTAATGTCTGAGACTGAACACATAGTAATAAAACAAAATCTTGGGTAGGCCTAGCACACCTTTGTCAATTGGCCTATGTAACTTATTGAAATGCAATCTGGGATGTTTACCATTCCAAATGAAGGACTTCACTATGCTATCAAATTGCTTGAAATAAGAGAGGGGGACATCTACAGGGAGAGATTATAGCAGGTAGTTGAATTTTGGAATACAATTCATTTTAATAACATTAACCTTCCCAATCATAGATAAATGTAATGAAGCCCACCTGCTAACATCACTCGAAAATCTTTTTAATAAAGGGTCAAAATGAACACTAACTAAATCACACAAATTTGCTGGGAATAAAATCTCCAAATACTTAATGCCCTGTTTGGGCCACTGAAAGGCGCCCGGCTGGAAAGCCGTTACTGGACAGTACGCTGTCAGAGACAAAGTTTCGGATTTAGACCAATTAACCAATTAACTCTGTATCCTGAGAACTTGGAAAAGGCAAGGCAAAGATCTAGTAGGTTCAGAGACAAATAATAAAATATAATCTGTGTAAAGCAGAAGCTTATGTGCCACACCTCCCTTCATCACCCCTGGAAAATCATCTTCCTTCTCGGCTGCTAATGGTTCCAGGGCAAGACAGAACAATAAAGGGGAAAGAGGGCAACCCTGCCGAGTGCCCCTATACAGAGTAAAATAATCTGAAATTAATCCATTTGTTTGTACCGCTGCTACAGGGTGTTTATAAAGTAATTTAATCCAACCAATATATGTACTCCCAAATCCAAAATCTTAAAAAGATAACCCCATTCTACCATATCAAAGGCCTTTTCGGCATCAAGTGAGATGGCAGTGACTGGAGTCTGATCATTTGCCACTGACCACATAATATTGATTAGACGCCTGATGTTATCAGAAGAGCTACGGCCCCAAATAAACCCCACCTGATCTATATGTATAAGAGATGTCATAACTTTACTTAATCGATTAGCCAAAATTTTTACATCTAGTTGGATCAGGGAGATTGGACGGTAACTCTTACACTCGCTTGGATATTTGTCCTTTTTAAGAATCAGACTGATCCGGGCTTGTGTCATGGTTGGAGGAAGCTTTCCATTCTTTAATGATTCAGTACAAACTTCTAACAAAAGTGGAGCCAGTTCTGTAGCATAAGATCTAAAAAATTCTGCGGCAAAACCATCTGGCCCCGGAGCCTTGCCAGTAGGTAGGGACTTAATTACCTCGTCAAGCTCCTCCAAGTTTATCTCAGAATCAAGAGAGTTTTTTTGCTCAGTTGTCAATTTAGGGAGTTCTAATGGTTCCACAAAGTTCCTAATATCTTCATCTGTAGACGAAGACGTGGAACTATAAAGATCAATATAGAATTCTTTAAAGGCATTATTAATATCAATGGTTGAAGTAAATATTTCACCACCAGCAGATTTCACTGAGGGAATGATAGAAAAAGACTCTCTCTGCTTTATATATCTAGCCAAAAGCTTCCCTGCTTTGACCCCGACTCAAAGTATGACTGTCTTGCCCTGAATAACCAAAACTCTACTTTCCGTGACAAAATAGTATTATATCTGTATTTCAATCGGGTCAGTTCTCTGAGGCCATCAGCTGACATACGGCGCTTCAGCTCTGCCTCTGCACTTTTATTATTTCCTTCCAACTCCACGAGTTCTCGTGCTTTGGATTTTTTGGTGAATGAGGCATACTGTATGATCCGGCCCCTGAGAACCACCTTAAGTGCCTCCCAAGCCACGCCCACAGAGGATACTGAGGACCAGTTGGTCTCCATATAAACATTGATTTCAGTCTTTAACATTTGCTGGAAATCAGGATTTTGCAAAAGGGATACATTAAAGCGGCAACTATATGATTTATTTTTCTCCATATGTGGAATCACCTCTAAACTCACCAGGATGTGATCTGAGATTAAAATGTTTCCAATTGAGCAAATCAACAACAGATGAAATGAGGGACTTAGATATAAAAAAAAAATCTATTCTAGAATAAATCTTATGGACTGATGAAAAAATTTATAGTCCCTACCGGATGGGCTCAAAAGTCTCCAAATATCTGCAAGACCAAGATTTTTACACATCCTGTGAAGCGTCAGTGTTGCTCTAGGGGGCTTACACACTTTTGCTTCACTATGATCAAGGACTGAATCCATCAAAAGATTAAAGTCTCCTCCCAATATTATATCATGAGGGGTGCCAGCAGTTTGCAACATCCCTTCAAGATCTATAAAAAAGCCCTGATCATCAGCGTTAGGTGCGTAAATATTAGCAAAAATCAACCTTTGCCCCTGAATTTCAACTAAAACAATAATTACTCTTCCTAATTTATCTTTAGTCTGTTTGAGACATTTGAATTGTAGATGTTTACTTATCAGTGTAATGACTCCCCTGCTCTTACTTGAGCTAGCACTAGAAAAAACATGTCCACCCCATATCTTCCCAAATTTTTCAGCTTCCTGTGGGGAAAGATGCATTTCTTGAAGAAACACTATTTCATACTTCTTACATTTAAGAAAATAAATAATGTTCCTTCTTTTTATGGGGTGCCCTAACCCATTTATATTCCATGTGGAGAGAGATAGTACACTCTTATTAACAACTGACATATTGATATAATAAAAAAAAAATAGTGTGTGAAAAACAAAATTATACAGACCACATTCCCCATTAGTGAAACAATCAACCCCCGAACTTCCCCCCGAACAAAACAAACAGAAAAAGAAAAACGTGCGCATTAACCCCACGCACGACAGCGCCAACCGGCGACAATCCCTCTAAACTCAAAAGGTCCATGAACGCCCACGAGAGCCCCACGACAACTTTGCCATCGGATTGCTCAATTTTGCTCAAAAAAAGGCAAAATTACGTAACAGAAAATACTTTGTGAAATAAACCCAGTCAATAGGAAGAATGAACACAAAGAATGTGTAGATTCATTCACAGAACTGTTTTAAAGATGTGATCTTCCACAAAACAAATTCCAGCTGACATAAAACCGTTCAGATTCCTCGGACAGACAAACGAATGTTCAGTGAGCCAGCTGTTATGAGTTCTGCGGATGTCGTAATCATTCCAATGTCCCGTAAAAAAACTCAAAACAAACTACATCCAGCAGGAGGAATAAGCACGAAGAACGAACAGGTTAATCCACAGCTGATCCAAAAGAGTGTTATTCAACAGAACAAGCTCCTGCCACTAGGAGGAACCAACACAAAAAGAAACAAAACCGGCATCCCGGTTCCCCAGATGATCGAGTCAATTCACTCAGAGGCTGCATAAACGTATATACTATGACTTACACAATCCGTCAGCTTTATAAAAGACATCCTTTGTGTGAGCATGTAGATATTTTGCGCTCATCCGTAGTATCCACTCTCAATCTGTCCGGGAACATCAAAGCAAATGTAATCTTTCATCAATGCAAAAGTTTAAGGAAAAGTGTTATTCACAAAACAAGCTCCAACCGCTCGGCAGAGCCAACACAAAAAACCCAAAATGTTGCCCAGCTTCCTCAAGAGTAAGTACAACGAGTCAGGCCCACTCACATGAGAAACATCCAATGGTTTACTCAGACATTGATTCTATAAAAGACATTGCCTGATTTGGACTTGTAAATACTTTGCGACCGACCTTCGTTTCTATTCTCAGTTTGGCCGTTAACATTAGAGCAAACGAGATCTTTTTCTGATGTAAGAGTTTCTTACATTCCTTGAACCGATCGCGTTTCTCTCGTCGAGTTCGCAAAGTCCGGGAACAAGAAAATATTATGGTTCTTCCAAGAAAGCTTCCCTTTGCTCCTCGCCTGACGCAACACAAGATCTTTATCGGATGATCTCAGAAATCTGGCCAGAATCAGTCGGGGCCTATCTCCCTCAGCAGATCTGTGAGCTGGCACTCTGTGAGCTCGCTCGATTTCCAGCTTGTGGCCTGTTATGTCGAGCAGACTCGGGAAAAGCTCGTCCAGGAATTTCACCATATCTCTGCCCTCCTCAAGCTCAGGAATTCTAACAATTCGAACATTATTCCTGCGGCTTCTATTCTCAAGATCTTCAAGCTTTTCAAGGAGATGTTTCAGATCAACTTTGGTCGCGGGCGGATTAGCGGTTAATTCCCTCTCTGAAGATTCCAGAAAATCGATTCATTTTTCAACATCAGTCACTCTTGTACCTAACTCAGAGAATTTTTTTCGATCGACGTACTACAGCGAGATCCTCCAAGTCAGCAAGAATCTTCGTCAACATCACCGACATGTTGGACAACTGACGCTGAATCTCCTCTCCCGCCGCACCATCCAAACCGAGTCCCCAGTCTGTAGGCCTGTCGGGGCTTTCATCCTGAACACGTAAGTGTCTTTTAATGTCTCCAGAGCCCGAGGATTTTGACATCTTTGCCATGTTTTGCAACAAAGGACAAATGTGTAACTGGGTGTAACAAATTTCACCAGATTATAACATGAGAATAATCAAACATTCAGCAAAGTGTGCAGAGCTCATCGCTCACACGTCTGCTCCTTGCATGGCGTCACTGGAAGTCCCTAAAAATCATGTTTGATAGCAGAATTCATGGTAAACAACTACATTACCCATGATGCAGCAGAGAAAGATCCACCAATCAGAGAACCACGTCCAACGAAACCCACGAAACGTGTCTCGGAGTGACCGCCCACTCCCATGATGCACTGTGAATGATATATTGTTTCAATACTTAAAATCAACAACCTAAAATCAATAGTTTTATATATTCCCATCGGTTTTTATTCAATGACATCATTCACAATGCTTCATGGGATTGTAGTTTGTGACCGATGAAAGACGGTAAGTACACAGTCTTGTATCTTTGTCTTTATGTCTGATTTTCAAATACTTTTTTGCCTCAAAACAAAGTTCATGATGTTGTGATTCTCCTCGGAGCTGGTTGGTTTGGTTCATGGCTCACAACTCTTTTATGAAGGATTTTATTAAAAGTCTATGGAAGAAATCAATGGAGAAAATACTTCCGGAACAGCTGAAAAAGTGTGCGGTCACTGTTGTACTCTATGGACAGCATCAATGAACTAATCTGACCACCAAAGACAACAGTCTTAACCTGAATGCACAAGGCAAATGTAACGTAGACACAGCAGTCTACATTCCTTAATATTACAACATAAATATTATATTATAATATAAACAGACACTGCACCCTAACGTTAGAACTATAAAACAGACATAACACAAGAAGGATCGCCTCAATCCGGGTGGCGGAGGACGAATCTCAGTCGCCTCTAAGACCATCAATCCGCGCATCTTATCACGTGACTTGTTGAGCGCATTACCACGGAGACATAGCACGTGTGGAGGCTTCACCCTATTCTCCACGCACAACTCACCACGCGCCCCACCGAGAGCGAGAACCACATTATAGCGACCACGAGGAGGTTACCCCATGTGACTCTATCCTCCCTAGCAACCGGGACAATTTGGTTGCTTAGGAGACCTGGCTGGGGTCACTCAGCACACCCTGGATTCGAACTCGCGACTCCAGGTGTGATAGTCATAGTCAATACTCGCTGAGATACCCAGGCCCACGATAACACTGATTTTTAATAAACACATTAACCTACCTTCACTTGAACACAAAATCCATGCGTCTCTCCTTGCGAATGAACATCTCCGTCACTTTGTTGTAAAAGTCGCCCAGTTGTTGAAGCCTCTCTTTCTCAATTTTTAATTTAAATTTACTTTGCCAAATCTGCATAGGTCATTGATGCTTACACTATATCCATTTTAGCGCCTAACGCTTAAGTTGCGTGAACTTGAACGTGTTGATGCAAAACTAAAACTGTGTGTGTGTGTGTGTGTGTGTGTGTGTGTGTGAGGGTTAGGTTTAGGGGTAGGGTTAGGGTTAGGGGATAGAATCTATAGTTCATTCAGTATAAAAATCATTATGTCTATGGAGAGTCCTCATAATGATAGCTGCACCAACATGTGTGTGTGTGTGTGTGTGTGTGTGTGTGTGTGTGTGTGTGTGTGTGTGTGTGAGTGTGTGTGTGTTTAGGGGTAGGGGTAGGGTTAGGGGATAGAATCTATAGTTTGTACAGTATAAAAATCATTATGTCTATGGAGAGTCCTCATAATGATAGCTGCACCAACATGTGTGTGTGTGTGTGTGTGTGTGTGTGTGTGAATAAAATGGATATCACTATATCAAAAAAAACTGACAGAAATTACAGAGTGAGACTCTAAAACATCCTCAGTGCAAAACATACACACCCACTCACACCCACACACACACACACACACACCACACACACACACACATGTTGGTGCAGCTATCATTATGAGGACTCTCCATAGACATAATGATTTTTATACTGTATGAACTATAGATTCTATCCCCTACCCCTACCCCTAAACACACACACACACACACACACACACATACACACACATGTTGGTGCAGCTATCATTATGAGGACTCTCCATAGACATAATGATTTTTATACTGTATGAACTATAGATTCTATCCCCTAACCCTAACTCTACCCCTAAACCTAACCCTCACACACACACACACACACACTCACACACACACACACATGTTGGTGCAGCTATCATTATGAGGACTCTCCATAGACATAATGATTTTTATACTGTATGAACTATAGATTCTATCCCCTAACCCTAACCCTACCCCTAAACCTAACCCTCACAAAAAACTTTCTGCATTTTTACATTTTCAATAAAACATCGTTTAGTATGTTTTTTAAGCAATTTGAATTATAGGGACACTAGAAATGTCCTCATAAACCACATTTATAGCATAATACCATTTAAACCTGCTCTCACACACACACACACACACACACACTCTGAAAATAAATTTTTACTATATAAAGTTTGAAATTGCAAAATGTTACTCTGATTCTTCTGTTTTATACTCTAATTGAATTTTCAGAATTGTGCAGTTCATTTCTGTTTCTTGATGTTCTTTTTCTTGACATTATTATGCATTTACTTTCAGTTATTAAATGTTTATGTTTTAAATAAATTATTGGTAGAAAAATGTTTATTCTGTGTCTTTGTAACACCATGGTCAGGTTTGATTGCAGCATAATGACATTAACTGCAAAAACTGACACTTCAAATCAATTTTAAAATGCTGAACTTTGACAAATAATAGTTTGATAATGTCTAAATATATATATCCAAATGCATATCTTGTGATTAAATATAAAATTAGGTTATAACAAGCGATCAGACTACCCAGTATGTGTCTACAGTCATCTACTGGCTGTTACTGGCATGACATGATGTTCAACTCATGTTATTTATATTTTATTCACCAGATGGCAGCAATCTGCCTCCAATTCATGTCACATTCTCATATTTTCTTCATGTTTCAATTTATAGAAGTGAAGGTTATGAATTTTGACATTTTGTTTTTCAAAAATGTGTTTATTTGTATATGCAAATTAATGGTAACATTTAGAAATGTAAAAGTAAATAAGATCAAAATAGTTTAAAATCCCAAAAGAAATGCATAATTGTACTGTTCTTCAGGGAAGAGATGGTATCATTATCATCATAAAAAAAAGAAAATAAAAAAGGGTTACACATCTGACCCTTCCAGTAAAAAATGATCACGAACAGTGTTGGGTAACGTTACTTTTAAAAGTAACTTGCTCGAATATTGCGTTACTCCTTAAATTAACTTAGTTAATTAAAAAGTAATTTTTTATGGAAAGTAAAGCGTTACGTTACTTTTGCGTTACTTTTTTTCTCACAGCCACTTTCTCTTCTGCTCTGCTATGCATTCCATACTAATTAGCCATGTACTGCATACAAGAGACATTACAGGTCATGCTAGCTGCTGTACAACACTGCAGGCTTGTTTTGAGTTGATCCACGGTGCGTACAGACACCACTGGTTGATCATACAACGCATACAACTGCAAACGCACATGCTGATACAACTTGCATAGAATCGTTTTTAATGCTACCAAAATGTCATAAAAACGGTTTGTTTCATGAATCACTGAAACTACTTGTTTATTATAAAACTAAAATGTAGAGTCTTTTTAGAAACTAAGATATTTTCTCGTTACTTGAAAAAAGTAATCTGATTTCGTAACGGGTGTTACTTTTATCACATTACCTCCAACACTGTCTGCGAATACCAAAGGAAGGTGCCATTTTTTAATACCATAGGAGGGTTAAATATTAAATAGTGAATTTAAGACTTTAAAGACCCATGGATTCCCTGTTTAAAGATGTTGAGACTAGATTATTTTTACAATATAAAATACTCCTTAAGAAAATTATTGTACACTCTCATTAATACGTTTCTCTCTATAAACACACACATTACTGTCCTTCATCATTTTCATCACTGCCAGGGTCCCCAGGCTCCCGAGGGTCCGGGGTCACAGCGGGGGTCATCAGGGGGAAATGTGATTGGTTCAGCTTCACTCTGGTAATGATGTAAGCGCTTAAGCAGGAAGTTGACGATCTCTGGGTGCTGATGGGAAATCTCCACACGCTCCTCGGGATCCTGCTCGATGTTAAACAGCATCACCTGCTTCAGCGGCTCAGAGAGTGTCGATGACGTCACTGGACCACCAGAAGGGGGCGCAAACCACAGAGGACAACCTGAAGGAAACACATGTTCATCACTTCAGTGTCAAATAAAAGACAATCAAATTCAGCCTGAAAGAGGAAAATTCACTCATTGTAATTTTTAGGTTTAATAGTTATTTGTACTGTGTTTCATTGGCATTTATTTATTGATTTTTCAGGGACAGTAGACCTTAATTTATTCATTAATCACATTGATGTAAGATGTTACCTGGATAACCGGTGAGAAGTTTCCAGTTCTTGTAACGAATGGCAGCGTGAACGGAGATGTTAAACTCTGAGCGAGACCCGAGAGAAATCCACCGAGACGCTGATGAGCGAAAAGACTCTTGCAGAAATGCACCTGAGAGATTATCACCTGGACCTGAACACCAGACACAAACACACAGATTATTTCTGTTTTGAGAACTCAGACTCGAGACTTAGACTTAAACCATGTTTGTCTGTCACTCACATGGTATGATCTCGTCATACAGTGGGTCAATGTTATGCAGCAGTTCAACTCGCGGAGACGCTTTACCACGACTGAAACACACATCAACAACACTCTCAGACAAACAGACACTTTTTCTGATATGCCATAAAAAAAATAAAAAAAATAGATTTTTTTTTTTTTGGGGGGGGTTTCCCCTTTTTCTCCCAATTTGGAATGCCCAGTTCCCAGTGCGCTCTAAGTCCTCGTGGTCGCATAGTGATTCGCTTCAATCCGGGTGGTGGAGGACGAATCCCAGTTGCCTCCGCGTCTGAGACAGTCAACACGCGCATCTTATCACGTGGCTTGTTGAGCGCGTTGCCACGGAGACATACCACGCTCAATTCACCATGCACCCCACCGAGAACGAACCACATTATAGCGACCACGAGGAGGTTACCCCATGTGACTCTACCCTCCCTAGCAACCGGGCCAATTTGGTTGCTTAGGAGACCTGGCTGGAGTCACTCAGCACACCCTGGGATTCGAACTAGCGAACTCCAGGGGTGGTAGCCAGCGTATTTTACCACTGAGCTACCCAGACCCCCACACCCCCCCCCCCCCCAAAAAAAAAAAAAAGATTTTTAAAAACTTGATTTTTAGCGATTCTTTGATTTATTATAGTAAATTAGATCATTGCATTGTTTAAGGGATATTGTACAGTCAGCTGGTTGTTATCGCAAAATAAACCCCAAAAGGGTGATCAAGACCCGACTGTTCATTATCCCACTTATTACACGGCAATGACCCAAATAAATGAATAAATGCACACTAAATATATTTTGCGTGGAAATTATGTAATTAGCTTACTAGTAGAGATCACAGAGTGATTCTTATGGGTCAGTGGTGCCATCTTGATCGTGAGAACTTTTTTTCGAGGCTTGGTCCATGTTAGCAGATGCTTCTTGTGAATAGCAAACTCAAAATGTTTGAGTGCTTTTTATAAGTCATATATAAGTAGCTCTAACCCACACCTCCAATCTCGTTTCATTAATTGAATGCCAGGTTTGCCAACTCCAGACTCTAATTAGCTTTTGTTGATGTCATTAGCTTAGGGGTTCACATACTTTTTCTTGCCACTATAATTATATGATTTCAACGCAAATCAATATTTTATGTCTAAATATTTATTTGGTTAGTAGGCGTGTAATAAGCGGGATAATGTACAGTCAGCTGGTTGTGATAAGAACCGACTAACTGCACATTATTCCTTAACTCATCTTGAGACCCCTACTGGTCTAAACAACACTGATCATCAAGTCCAGGTTTACATGAGAGAACTAGAGACTTCTCTGGGTAAAACAGGCACATCTTTATTGACAGACAAACGGGAACCTGTGCTCGTAGAACTCCAGAGATATCTGTCACGGTCATTCATTATAGTTCTACACTGGCCCCACCCCCTTTCATGTTTGTTTTTTAAATATTTTGGCTAATTTCATGATGCTTTCAGCTACCAATAAGAGTGTCGTTCTCTCAGCTCCATTTAACACATTTTACAATGTTTTAATCCCTTCCCTCAAAATCAGTGCAGAAAATGCAACAACAAAAAAATCTGCATTCATAACAGATACACAGATAAACATGATTCACATGACGTCAGTCTCACCTGATCGCATCCCAGACATTAAACCCGTCCAGAGGTTTGGTGCCGTTAGTCGACGCACCAGCAAGACCAGCAATTGTCGGGAGCCAATCAGAGATGTGGATAAGTTCTCGAGTGACAGTTCCTGGCTGCTCTATCAATGGTCCAGTCACAAAGGCCACGCCCCTGACCCCGCCCTCCCATAGCGACCACTTCCTGCCACGTAGAGGCCAGTTACTTCCTCCTGCCAGATTCTGACCACCATTATCTGATCAACAGAGAGATGACAGCGCCACCTTATGGAATGAACACGATACTGACAGCAGGAGGATGATTGTTAAAGGAACAGTTCACACAGAAATCATCATTTACTCACCCTCATGTTGTTCCAAACATACATGACTTACTTTCTTCAGTGGAGCACAAAATTATATCAGAACTTTTTCCAAGTTCTCACAGCTCTTTTTAAAACAATGAAAGGAGCATTTGTGTGCTGCCGCCCACAATTTTTCACACTCAAATTAAAAAGCTCACCATTCACACATACTGTGGACTAATTGCCAAAAATAAGTTTTTCAGAAACCCCCCCAAATTTATATATACAGTATATACACATTAAAAATAATGCAAAATAATATTATAAATATTGAATATAATATTTAATAACATATGTTTACAGTCTTATGATAAATAAATATATATATAATCTTTTTTTGTTATTGTTGTCCTAACTTTATAAGCATGTAATTCCGGTTCTGTTCACTCCGCCTCCCTCCAAAAAGTTATATTTTATTCCACTAGATGGCACTAAAATTATATTGTTTTTTCTCTAACACCTTCCATCACAATATACAGTTCTGAAATGTAGGTGGCGCTCTAACGCATTTTATCCCTCACAGATGTGCTCGTCCATTGACATTCAGTCTAATTTTCAGTTCAAGCACCACCCTCATTATTTCATTGAATATCTCGGCCTCTGTGTGGACTACAAGCTCAATCTAGGTGTCATTAGAAAGCTGAGATCCTCCCCTTTGCGATGCTATATAAAACAATATTTTATCATCAATACTGAAAACATATTTTTCTAATGACTTGTTTTGTATGCTTTTCCTGCTGGATAGCATATTTTTTTCCCTGTACATCTAAGATATAACATTGGATTATTCACACAAGGAAAAGTAAAAATGGCTCATTTTTTAGAGAACTCCCTAAGGTAAAAGCAGACAAAGTTTTTGGCTATTTGTGGCTTACAGCAGCAGTTATCGGTGCATAAAAGAGACGTTTGTATTTGATGACTTACAGAAATCATATTTCACCTTGTGATTCTTTTGAAAATATTTCAAACTGTGTTATTAGGGCAACAAAATATACTGTACAGTCACGTTCCTGAGAATGAGAGCTTTCATTTGATATATGACTTGTCTATTTAAGTGCTATCTGAAAGTGCTATTTTTATTCATATTAATAATTCCTCCACATGACCTCTAGGTGGCGCTGATTTGTGATGCGAATGTTTTGAGGCCTTGTTTTGTTATTTTATGTAGCATAAATGCAGAAGTTTATCAATCAAAAGTGTAAACTTTTTTGGGACATAGCGCCCCCTTTGGACCCGCCGGCAGGTCCTCTGAGTTGAAGAGGCTGAGGAGGAGGTTGTCCGTACCTGTGGAGAAGATGAAAAGCGTGTTGTTCCACAGTCCTGTGTCCTGCAGAGTCCTACTGATGTTCCCCACCGCTTCATCCATCGCCGACACCATCCCTGCGTACTCCCGCCGCGGTTTGTCTTTGATGAAACTGTAGGGGGCGACGTAGTGCTCCGGGACCTGAATAGGACTATGAACCGCCTGCAGCGCCACATACAGGAAGAGAGGCTGCACAACAACAAAAATATCTCGTTTATTTCCAGTCACACAACATTCACACAGCTCACTCAACTGAAGGATTGTGTGTGTGTGCAAGATAAGTTTATATTAACACATTAAATATTCATTCTAGTCTATCTCTCTATCTACCCGAAAGTCATTCGACTCATTGCGTCAGTTGAGTTTGACTGAAATTAAACCACAGAACTCATAATCAGATGAATGTAATGAGATATGAATGACTGTAATAAACTGTGTGTTTGCATAAATTAAATGAAGTGTACTTTGTTAGCTTGGTGTTGTTGTATGATGTCAGTGGCTCTCTGTGTGAAGAGTTCTGTGGAGTACTGGCCCGTGTAACGTGTGGCGACATCTTCCCCGTCCCGCAGGTCCAGAGCGCAGCGGATCCCATTGAGAGGAGTGATCAAACTACACCTGTGATGATTGTAATAATCCTCTGAACCCGTCAGATAACCTACACATCAAAGTCAACAAGAACCTATTTTATTTTAAGCTCCAAAAAGTTTTTTTTTAAATAAATAAATCACAGACAGTCAGCATAACTGCCATCCATACAACTCCACTGGTTCAGTGAATGTCTTCTAAAGCAAAACGATCACTTCTGGTGCGAAAAGGATCAATATTTATCATTGCTTCCGGTCAGCAGCAGTACGCGCATTCACGAGAGGGCAGAGTTCACGCGGTCTCTCGTGACGTATTCACGTCGGCATGTTACGGAGGTAATCTCACGTTTTAATTTTGGTTGAGTAAACAAACGGATAATAATACAGATCAGTTGTAAACAGCGCTGCTCTTCTGGGTGTGTCGCACAAGCGTCTGTTCTTGCATGAACATGCCAACGCGATTACGTCACATGCGCGTACTGCTGCTGACCTAAAGCGGAGATTTATAGTTAAAAAGTAAATCATCAAAAGTGATTGTTTTACGTTAGAAGACATTAATTTAACCAGTGAAGCTGTGTGGATGATGTTTATGCTGACTGTCTGTTCTTTTTGGAGATTAAAAAGTCGGATCACCATCCACTTGCATTTTAAGGACCTACTGAGCAGAGATATTTTTTCTATTTTTCTTCAAATGTGTTCTGATGAAGAAAGAAAGTCATACACATCTGGGATGACATGAGGGTGAGTAAATGATGAGAGAATTTTCATTTTTGGGTGAACTGTCTCTTTAAGACTAAAACGGATTATTCCATGTCAAATCAACCAAATTTCAGAAACTTCCCAAGTGAAAATGTTTGATTTTGTTACTATGTCTCAATAAAGATAAACATAAATGATGATGAAAGTCAAAATATTAAATGTCATGGATCAATATTTACAAAGTAATTCATTATTTTGTAGAGGGGGGTCAAAATGAAAATTTTCGCCAGTGATTTTGGAGCAAAACTACAGGTCAAAAAAATAACCTTAGAAAGGTGTCAGCATCATTATTTTATTTTTATACAGAGATTGGTAGATCCATTACTAAAATCAGTTGACTTCAGCACCTCTTGTTGCATTATATGCCAATGGTGTGAGTCCAAAAATGGGGGAAAACACGTTTTTGTGTTGTTTTTCCAAAGTTGGAGTGCCTATAACTCCAGAAATACTAAAGATATCTTAATATCCTTTTAGATTCTGGTTCAGAACAAACTTTCCTTTATATATCTTCATTTTTAAGACTCTATATGGTGAAATCCCAGAGATATGGGGCTCTCAATGTGGCTCCATCACTAAATTTTACCCATTTTCAATGGTCGAAAACCAAATTTGGGTCACATGGTATAAACGCTAGTTTTTCTTAGCATGTATCATCTAGAGATGCTTGTGACAAAACAAACATAATAAAATAAAGTTATGCAGACAAGCATCACAGAAGACGATTATGGCCACGATTAAATGAATCAAAATTCCCCAAAATGTGTTGAGTATTTTATTATGTAATAGCAGCATTGATGCCCATTGCGAATTTCTCCATTGAGACCAATAAAGAATCAATCAATCAATCAAAAAGACATTGTCACCTTTCTAGGGTTATTTTCTGAGCAGTAGTTTTGCTCAAAAATCTTTGGCGAAAATTGTCATTTTGACCCCCTTCTACGAAACAATAGATTACTCAGTAAATATTAATCCATGGCATTTAATATTTTGGCATTCAACATTTATGTTTATATTTCACCAGTTAAAAAAAGTGTGTCAAAAATTGCATTTTTTGGGGGGGATTTTCTCCCCTTTTTCTCCCAATTTGGAATGCCCAATTCCCAATGCGCTCTAAGTCCTCGTGGTGGCGTAGTGACTCGCCTCGATCCGGGTGGTAGAGGAGGAATCTCAGTTGCCTCCGTGTCTGAGACCGTCAATCCGCACATCTCATCACGTGGCATGTTGAGCGCGTTACCGTGGAGACGTAGCACGTGTGGAGGCTTCACGCTATTCTCTGCGGCATCCACGCACAACTCGCCACGCGCCCCACCGAGAGCGAGAACCACATTATAGCGACCACGAGGAGGTTACCCCATGTGACTCTACCCTCCCTACCATTTTGAGCCAGGGGCATCTGGTTGAGTTAATGGAATGACTCCGATACAGATCAGCTCATAAACGGCACAATTACACAAGAGCATGGGCATCAGTTTCTTTTAAAAAGTGGTGGGAACATTGGGGGTGTGACGTCAGGAAGCGGCGAAACTCAAATCAAATCAAATCCCTTTATAGTCACTCAACCATATACACAAGTGAAACAGTGGGTGAAAGTCTTGGATGCTCATGAATATTAATTAGGTTATGTGCAGTTAGACTCATACAATCATTTACTGTTTTGATAGTCATTCTCAATGACTAATTCAAGTACTCCAATAAATGTCACATGATGATAACTTGACCCGTACACATTACACTGTCAGCACTGGGATTTTGTTAGTCATATGGACCAGTAAGCTTTAGTCAGAATGACCGTTTTGTCCTCTAACACAAGGAGTTCCGGGTTCTAATTCGCCCCCGAATAAAAGTTTTTAACTGAATAAATGAAAATGGCATCTGAAGTCAAGATGTACATTGTGAGCGGGGACACATCTGTTTAATATTCTACTTTGCAGTTTAACTGGACATGAGTGCGAGCATCTGAATGTATGATGTGCATTAGACACTTAAGTGGTGGGCACAAGTCCCACCCGTCCCACCCGTCAATGATGCCACTGCACAAGAGTGAAACTCCTTCATACTGAACTGATATTATGATTATAAATGTACTGGCATCATCTAATAATACAAGTACCTACCAAAGAAAGATTGAAAGCCTCTGTGTGTGGGCAGACAGTCTCTCCTGTACATGCCCAGGTGCCATTTGCCCACCATGTGTGTGTTATACCCGCCGTCCTGCAGGATCTGTGGCAGAAATCTCTCGTCCAGAGGAACACAATACGGCTGACAGGGCCAGATGATCTGATGCTGCATACCAGTGTGAATCTGACACAACAATAATCACAATTACACACAACACTCAGTGATACATTTACTCTGGCAGTGCCAGGGTCCAGAGGTGGTTAAAAGTGAAGTGTTTGTGTGACCTGGTATCTGCCGGTCATCAGCTGGTTTCTGGATGGAGTGCACAGCGGCTGAACATAATAATTATCCAGTCGAACCCCTGCAGCTGATAAACGGTCCAGATTCGGGGTTTTAATCTCAGATCCGTGAAACCCAACATCATTCCAGCCGAAATCATCCGCTAAAACAAACACGATATTCGGCTGTTTGGCCGCAATATATGCGACAGAAAACAGCAGAAAATATAAAACTACACAAACTTCCCTCACATTCATCTTCAAAGTCAAACTGTGACAGACGCTTACTCCTCCATCAGTCGAACACGGAAGAGTTACTCAACAACACCGGAAATGTAGACACTGAACACAGAGAATAAAACTGAACATATCTGACATTATTTAAAGATTATACCAGAACAACCTAAACAACTCAAACTAAACAACTCCCCGCACGTGACATTCCTGTGGTGTCCAATCACATGTTGCGATTAATATTCATGAGCCAATCCTTCCCTTGTGTACGATTAATATTCATGAGTGGATATGAGCTGTTCAGCCGTGACGTCAATTTGTAGGCGAACCCGGAAGAGAATTCTCCATGGGGTTTTTATAATGCGGTTTTTCATCTTATGTGTAAAACAAGGTCTGTGGTGAACATTACGATATATGGATGTTTTGTTCTACAACATTAATGACACACTTTCATACCTCAAACGTGAATTTTGGAGCCGTATTGACTTACTTAAAAAAAAAAAAAAAAAAACACGGCGGCTTCAAAATTCACATATGAGGTATAAAGTGTGAAATTCATGTTGTAGAACAAAACGTCAAGTAATGTTCACCACAGACCTTATTTTACACATAAGATGAAAAAACCCATTATAAAAACCCCATGGAGAATTCTCTTCCGGGTTTGTGGACTACAGCAGCACTATATTCGGGGTTCAATACATGTAAAAGGGATAGTTCACCCAAGAATGAAAATTCTCTCATTATTTACTTTCCACTTGCCATCCCAGATGTGTATGTCTTTATTTGTTCTGCTGAACACAAACATATGTAACCCTCCTATAGTATTGAAAAATGGCACGTCCCTTTGGTATTTGCGGTCATTTTTGACCGGAAGGTTTAGATGTGTAACCCTTTTTTATGATAATGATAATGATAAAATGTTTTCTTCCCTGAAGTAAGAACAATAAAATTATGCATTTCTTTTGGGATTTTATGCTATTTTGATCTTATTTACTTGTACATTTCTAAATGTTACCATTAATTTGCATATACAAATAAATAAATATTTGAAAAAAAAAAAAAAATCAAAATTCAGAACCTTCGCTTCTATTAGTTGAAACATGAAGAAAATATGAGAATGTGACATGAATTGGAGGCAGATTGCTGCCATCTGGTGAACAAAATATAAATAACATGAGTTGAACATCATGTCGTGCCAGTAACAGTCAGTAGATGACTGTAGACACATACTGTGTAGTCTGATGACTTGTAACCTAATTTTATATTTCATCACAAGATATGCATTTGGATATATATTTAGACATTATCAAACTATTATTTGTCAAAGTTCAGCATTTTAAAATTGATTTGAAGTGTCAGTTTTTGCAGTTAATGTCATTATGCTGCAATCAAACCTGACCATGGTGTTACAAAGACACAGAATAAACATTTTTCTTCCAATAATTTATTTAAAACATAAACATTTAATAACTCAAAATAAATGCATAATAATGTCAAGAAAATGAGCATCAAGAAACAGAAATTAACTGCAAAATTCTGAAAATTCAATTAGAGAATAAAACAGAAAAATCAGAGCAAATATTTTGACATTTCAAACTTTATATAGTAAAAATTAATTTTCAAACATGTGTGTGAGAGTGTGTGAGTGTGTATGTTTTGCACTGAGGATGTTTTAGAGTCTCACCCTGTAAATTCTGTATATTTTTTCTGCATTATGGCAGATTTATTGATTGTATTTGAAAGATTTAAAAAAAAAATGCTGTTTTTTGGTGTTTCCCATTCATTTTCAATGGCCGGTCAATTTTGACCAAGAAAACCAAAGGTATCGCTTTTTTTTAAACGACCACTTAGACTTTAGGAGGGTTAAATCCTTTTTTACTGTAAATTCTCCTCCCTCCCCAATAGGTGGCACGAATAATGAGAATCTCCGAAAAACCAAAGAAGAATGTGAAAGATTTATAGTAAAAACAGACTTAATTCTGTTTCTCACCCACACCTATCATATCGCTTCTGAAGACATGGATTAAACCACTGGTGTCGTATGGATTACTTTTATGCTGCCTTTATGTGCTTTTTGGAGCTTCAAAGTTCTGGTCACCATTCACTTGCATTGTATGGCCCTACAGAGCTGAAATATTCTTCTAAAAATCTTCATTTGTGTTCTGCAAAAGAAAGAAAGTCATACACATCTGGGATGGCATGAGGGTGAGTAAATGATGAGAATTTTAATTTTTAGGTGTACTAACAACATAACATAAACTATATGTGTGATAACATGATTTTAGTGTGATAAAATCACTTATTAACCGCATATGTGTAAAGTTATAGACAATTGTACAACTTTTTTGCCATGACAACGTAACACCGCAAACCATAATACGACCATAAAAATTACGATTTAAACAATTTTACAGCTCAAATAATACACATTAATGTAGGTGCTATTATAAAATTATATGCTTCACATTTCTGGAGCTTTAAACCCTCCAAAAATTGGCCCCATTGACTTCCATTGTAAGTGTCTCACTGTAACACACATTTGTCCTTTTTAAAAAACAAAAAAGCAAAAGGAGAAACGAGTTCAAATACATTTTTGTGGTAATCAATATTATGCCACAAATGCTGTCGATTGAGATGAACTTGTATTGAACCCGAAATATTAATTTAATAAGTCAAGTTTTAAATGTTCGTAATAGAATACCAGTGTGAAACAGCACATATTAGGCATCCTACATTGCTGTCACATGATGTCCTAGAATTACATTAAATTCAGCGAGTGGCTTTCAGTTATCATCCCAAAAACTCCTTTTGCATTTCAAGTACATTTTGTGCAAAATTGTCTTTGGCAGTCTGATGACATAAAGAAATGAAATAATGAAATGTTAAAATATTAGTGAAATATCACACTGGGTATACTGTTCACAATGCAGAAATATAGTATTGTAGTCGGCTATTCTGAACATACACATACAGATGATTTTATTCAGACAGATTATACAAAACCATCAAAATACACACATGATCATAAACTTTTACATCTGTAAAGCTGAACATGTTTAATCATACAGTGATTAAAGCCGTCAGAGTTTATTCAGAATGAAAATATACAGTTCAAAGATATACAGGAATAATCCGAGGTCATTATAACATTATACAGGAATCACTCGATGTGCAATACTGACATTGTATTTCACTGCAGGTCTTTACTGGTACTGAATTCAGTTGGTAAGAATCATCAGTATGTTTGAACAGATGACAGTAAAATACAGTTTACTGAGCTACACATGACAAGAAATCATTTACACAGATTAAGACATTAAGACATGATGCTCAGCAGCAAATATTCACAATTATTTCTAACACAATCTTTACATTTGCATTTTAAGACATTCATATTTGTTTAGTGATTTTCAGGTGTGACTGATAAACGTTGGTTAAGGATCCTAATGAATTTCAAACATGAAAGATCATCTAGTAATCATGTTCCAGTGTGGGCTCAGACTCTTTTGCTCTTCTTCTGCAGTCTGGTTCTGGCGGGTTCTGTGAGGACTAGCGGTTCTTGTGTGACTGTGGCAGGATATTTCTGACCCAGCAGCTCCACCTCCACTCTCTGACCCACAGTAACAAGATCCACAGGCAGGTAACCCAACGCCAGACTCTGCTGTGTGCTGTAGCTGTATGCTCCAGACGTCGTGTTTCCAACCACCTGATGGACAAACATTTGAGTTTAGATCTCACAGCTCCAAGACTTCAGTACGTGACGTAAAAATCCCCCTCAGAATCACCTCAGGTTTTGTGACAATAACACATGTTCTCTCTGCTTTATGAAACTTCAGTTATCAGATGGGGCACAGATAATTCAGATCATCAAAGATAAACAGTGAAATCACTCAGATTCAACGTTCGACTTGTTATTTAGTATCTGCAGATTTTGTTTTAGTATTTGTCTTGTGTACTTGTTGCTGCCACAGAGACACAGTGATTACAGTTTTCAAGAAAATTAACCCTTTGAGCTTAATAATTGTCAAAATATTATTAACTACAATCTTCATGTTTCTGTACAAACATCTGAATGACTTTTTCCATGTCGGACTATTATTGTGCTATCATGTGTTTGTGTGGACGCTTCCTGAAGCAGACTTAATACTGATATACCTGACCCTTAACCCCACAAGTGTTGACACACACACACACACACACACACACACACACACACACACACACAGAGTGGAACAGAGAGAGAGCACCCCCGTCTGTACAGCAGATGAAGTGTGTCACTGTAATGATCATCACACATTCATTTAGAGCACAAAAAACACAACACCAGAGGTGTTCAAACTAAGGTCCACAGAAAATATACAGAGGCAAGAAAAAGTATGTGAACCCTTTTGGAATGACCTGTATTTATGTATTAGTCTAAAAAATCTGGTTTTGAATATTTAAGTTACAATAATGAACAAACACAATCTGTTTTAACTAATAACACACATTATTGTATTGTTCTTGCACATATTGAATACTTCATTCAAACATTCACAGTGTAGGTTCGAAAAAGTAAGTGAACCCCATAAGCTAATGAGCTCAGCAAAACCTAATTAGAGTCTGGAGTTGGCAAACCTGGCATTCAATTAATGAAATGAGATTGGAGGTGTGGGTTAGAGATACTTTGACTTATAAAAAGCACTCAAACATTTTGAGTTTGTTATTCACAAGCATCTGCTGATGTGGACCATGCCTTGAGAAAAAAAAAAAAAAAAAAAAAGAGTTCTCAAAAGGCCTACGATCAAGTATAGTTACCTTGCATAAAGCTGGAAATGGTTACAAAGTTATCTTGAAGAGTTTAGATATTCATCTGTTGGGGTCTGCGAGTTCGAATCCAGGGCGTGCTGAGGGACTCCAGCCAGGTCTCCTAATCAACCTAATTGGCCCGGTTGCTAGGGAGGGTAGAGTCACATGGGGTAACCTCCTCGTGGTCGTGATTAGTGGTTCTTGCTCTCAATGGGGCGTGTGGTAAGTTGTGCGTGTATCGTGGAGAGTAGCATGAGCCTCCACGTGCTGTGAGTTTCCGCGGTGTCATGCACAACGAGTCACGTGATAAGATGCACGGATTGACGGTCTCAGAAGCGGAGGCAACTGAGACTTGTACTCTGCCACCCAGATTGAGGCGAGTAACCGTGCCACCACGAGGACCTACCAAGTAGTGGGAATTGGGCATTCCAAAATGAGAGAAAAGGGGATAAAAATAAATAAATAAAAAAAGATATTCATCTGTCCACAGTTAAACAAACTGTCTATAAATGGAGATGATTTAGTACTATGGGTACTCTCTCCAGAAGTGGCCGTCCAGCCAAGATGACTCAAATGGCACACAGCAGAATGATCAGTGAGGTAATAAAAAAACCCTAGAGTGACAGATAAAGACTTGAAGGAATCACTGGAACTGGTTAACATCTCTGTTCATGAGTCTACTATACAGAAAACATTAAACAGATATTGTGTCCATGGCAGGACATCACAAAGGAAGCCGCTGCTTTCCAACAGAAACATTTCTGCACGCCTGAAGTTTGCCAAAGACCACCTTGACACTCCACAATGTTACTGGGAAAATGTTTTGTGGACTGATGGAACTAAGCTTGAATTATTTGGGAAGAACAAGCAGCACTACGTATGGTGTAAAAAGGGCCCCACATACCAACATGAAAACATCATCCCAACGGTGAAGTACAGTGGAGGGAGCATCATGATTTGGGGCTGCTTTGCTGCTTTGGGGACTGGACCGCTTTCCATCATCGATGGAAAAAAAAATTCCCAAGTTTATCAAGATATCCTACAGGATAATATCATGGTGTCTGTGCACCAGCTGAAGCTCAGTAGAAGTTGAGTGATGCAGCAGGACAATGACCCTAAACATCAAAGTAAACCCACTACAGAATGGCTTCAAAAAAAGAAAATCCACCTTTTGGAGAGTCCCAGTCAGAGCCCAGATCTTAACTCAATAGAGATGCTGTGGAATGACCTCAAGAGAGACGTTCACACCAGATATACTAAAAATATGTCTGAGCTGAAGCAGTTCTGTAATGGTCCAAAATTCCTTCTGAACGTTGTGCAGGTCTAATCCGCAGATACCGGAAACACTTGGTTGAGGTTATTGCTGCCAAAGGAGGATCGACCAATTATTAAATCCAAAGGGTTCACATACTTTTTCTTGCCACTGTAGATAATGTTTTTTTTTTTTTTTTTTAAGTTCATTTGACATTACTACTTTTTCATTCTGCTTTCTAAAGACTAATAATCATATGATTAATCATGATTATTTAATTTGATTGACAGGCATAGTTTTATCTCTTCACTGTCACCTTTAGTATTGTATGATATTATTTCCTGTAGAGCTTCTTTGGAACAAAACTAGTGTGAAAAGCACTAAACACATGAATTTGAATCGAGTTGAAGATGATTTTCTTCAGGTTTATTTTACATCCAACATTTCTCTAATAGTGGGTAGAAAAAAGATGCACAGTTAACAAAAAGGAAACATTGTTTTAGATATTTTAATAATGTTTTTGGCTTTTGTACATTGACAATAAAAACATGTCTTTATAAATACAGATATAGCTATAGCTACATTTATATCTTAGGAAGAGGGTCGCTCGCAAAGGGATCATCATATTTGGGGGTCCTTGGCATCACAAATTCAGTTTGAAAACCCCTGTCTGTACCACAATCTTATTTAAACAGTGAAACTGTTTTCAGTGTTGCTCTGTGCTCATTTAATCTCACCACTTCAGAATGGCATACTAATACTCGTACAACTGTCATATCTATCAGTGGCAGAAATAGTGATAGTATTATGTAAGGATGCCATTCTGAACGTGGCCTAACAGAGTAGTTGATCAGTTGCAGGCACGTGCTGTGGGTATTGAGACTGGGCAAGCATCAAAGATTTTTAATACACATTATTAAACGCTGTGCCCAAAACACATTATACGGGTGAGTGTAATGTCGCGGAAATGTTATTGATGTAAATTATTGCCTCAGAACTCACCAGTCAACGGAAACAATTATGTCACAGTGCAAACTTCATGACCAAACTGTTTTAAACTCAGGACAGTAATATTGCTCATATCACACAAATTAAAGATTGTCATATATTGAGCTGAGCACGTTTATGTCCATTAAATCATACAATGAACCATAGTGTCAGAAGAGCTTGTTTTGACATACAACAAAAAGAAGAAGAAAAGATTGGCAGTTACTAGTTTCAACATCATAGTCCTCACACATTACACATCCCACAGTTTAGAAACACTGCAATAGAGTGCAACAGTCTGGTTCCAGAAGTAAGAATTGATTTTCAACATTAACTTATAAACCGTTTAAAGACAGACCTACAATGAGCTACGAGGTTGTTCATCGATGTTATATGCTTCCGTTGAAGCCATCTGTCTGAGCTATCTTGATAAAAATCATGTTTTTTTTGTAATTAACATTTTTTATTGATTCAAAACGAAAGCACAAGAGAGAAAAACACAACACCGAATCAATATTTAACTTTTAACACTCATTAACATCCCTCCCCAAACACCAACCCCACCCTACCCCAAAGAACACCCCTGTGGTCACATAAAATAATACACACTGTCTACCGATTTTAATTTTTACATCTAGTTGGATCAGGGAAATTGGATGGTAACTCTTACACTCGCTTGGATATTTGTCCTTTTTAAGAATCAGACTGATCCGGGCTTGTGTCATGGTTGGAGGAAGCTTTCCATTCTTTAATGATTCCGTATAAACTTCTAACAAAAGTGGAGCCAGTTCTGTAGCATAAGATCTAAAAAATTCTGCGGCAAAACCATCTGGCCCCGGAGCCTTGCCAGTAGGTAGGGACTTAATTACCTCGTCAAGCTCCTCCAAGTTTATCTCAGAATCAAGAGAGTTTTTTTGCTCAGTTGTCAATTTAGGGAGTTCTAATGGTTCCACAAAGTTCCTAATATCTTCATCTGTAGACGAAGACGTGGAACTATAAAGATCAATATAGAATTCTTTAAAGGCATTATTAATATCAATGGCTGAAGTAAATATTTCACCACCAGCAGATTTCACTGAGGGAATGATAGAAAAAGACTCTCTCTGTTTTATATATCTAGCTAAAAGCTTCCCTGCTTTGACCCCCGACTCAAAGTATGACTGTCTTGCCCTGAATAACCAAAACTCCACTTTCCGTGACAAAATAGTATTATATCTGTATTTCAATCGGGTCAGTTCTCTGAGGCCATCAGCTGACATACAGCGCTTCAGCTCTGCCTCTGCACTTTTATTATTTCCTTCCAACTCCACGAGTTCTCGTGCTTTGGATTTTTTGGTGAATGAGGCATACTGTATAATCCGACCCCTGAGAACCACCTTAAGTGCCTCCCAAGCCACGCCCACAGAGGATACTGAGGACCAGTTGGTCTCCATATAAACACTGATTTCAGTCTTTAACATTTGCTGGAAATCAGGATTTTGCAAAAGGGATACATTAAAGCGGCAACTATATGATTTATTTTTCTCTATATGTGGCATCACCTCTAAACTCACCAGGATGTGATCTGAGATTAAAATGTTTCCAACTGAGCAAATCAACAACAGATGAAATGAGGGACTTAGATATAAAAAAAAAATCTATTCTAGAATAAATCTTATGGACTGATGAAAAAAATGTATAGTCCCTACCAGATGGGCTCAAAAGTCTCCAAATATCTGCAAGACCAAGATTTTTACACATCCTGTGAAGCGTCAGTGTTGCTCTAGGGGGCTTACACACTTTTGCTTCACTATGATCAAGGACTGAATCCATCAAAAGATTAAAGTCTCCTCCCAATATTATATCATGAGGGGTGCCAGCGGTTTGCAACATCCCTTCAAGATCTATAAAAAAACCCTGATCATCAGCGTTAGGTGCGTAAATATTAGCCAAAATCAACCTTTGCCCCTGAATTTCAACTAAAACAATAATTACTCTTCCTAATTTATCTTTAGTCTGTTTGAGACATTTGAATTGTAGATGTTTACTTATCAGTGTAATGACTCCCCTGCTCTTACTTGAGCTAGCACTAGAAAAAACATGTCCACCCCATATCTTCCCAAATTTTTCAGCTTCCTGTGGGGAAAGATGCATTTCTTGAAGAAACACTATATCATATTTCTTACATTTAAGAAAATAAATAACCTTCCTTCTTTTTATGGGGTGCCCTAACCCATTTATATTCAATGTGGAGAGAGATAGTACACTCTTATTAACAACTGACATATTGATATAATAAAAAAAATAAATTGTGTGTGAAAAACAAAATTATACAGACCACATTCCCCATTAGTGAAACAATCAACCCCTGAACTTCCGCCCGAACAAAACAAACAGAAAAAAGAAAAACGTGCGCATTAACCCCACACACGACAGCGCCAACCGGCGACAATCCCTCTAAACTCAAAAGGTCCATGAACGCCCACAAGAGCCCCACGACAACTTTGCCAACGGATTGCTCAATTTTGCCTCACAAATTTGTGAGGCAAAATTACATAACAGAAAATACTTTGTGAAATAAACCCAGTCAATAGGAAGAATGAACACAAAGAATGTGTAGATTCATTCACAGAACTGTTTTAAAGATGTGATCTTCCACAAAACAAATTCCAGCTGATATAAAACCGTTCAGATTCCTCGGACAGACAAACGAATGTTCAGTGAGCCAGCTGTTATGAGTTCAGCGGATGTCGTAATCATTCCAATGTCCCGTAAAAAAACTCAAAACAAACTACATCCAGCAGGAGGAATAAGCATGAAGAACGAACAGATTAATCCACAGCTGATCCAAAAGAGTGTTATTCAACAGAACAAGCTCCTGCCACTAGGAGGAACCAACACAAAAAGAAACAACCCGGCATCCCGGTTCCCCGGATGATCGAGTCAATTCACTCAGAGGCTGCATAAACGTATATACCATGACTTACACAATCCGTCAGCTTTATAAAAGACATCCTTTGTGTGAGCATGTAGATATTTTGCGGTCATCCGTAGTATCCACTCTCAATCTGTCCGGGAACATCAAAGCAAATGTAATCTTTCATCAATGCAAAAGTTTAAGGAAAAGTGTTATTCACAAAACAAGCTCCAACCGCTCGGCAGAGCCAACGCAAAAAACCCAAAATGTCGCCCAGCATCCTCAAGAGTAAGTACAACGAGTCAGGCCCACTCACATGAGAAACATCCAATGGTTTACTCAGACATTGATTCTATAAAAGACATTGCCTGATTTGGACTTGTAAATACTTTGCGACCGACCTTCGTTTCTATTCTCAGTTTGGCCGTTAACATTAGAGCAAACGAGATCTTTTTCTGATGTAAGAGTTTCTTACATTCCTTGAACCGATCGCGTTTCTCTCGTCGAGTTCGCAAAGTCCGGGAACAAGAAAATATTATGGTTCTTCCAAGAAAGCTTCCCTTTGCTCCTCGCCTGACGCAACACAAGATCTTTATCGGATGATCTCAGAAATCTGGCCAGAATCGATCTGGGCCTGTCTCCCTCAGCAGATCTGTGAGCTGGCACTCTGTGAGCTCGCTCGATTTCCAGCTTGTGGCCTGTTATGTCGAGCAGACTCGGGAAAAGCTCGTCCAGGAATTTCACCATATCTCTGCCCTCCTCAAGCTCAGGAATTCCAACAATTCGAACATTATTCCTGCGGCTTCTATTCTCAAGATCTTCAAGCTTTTCAAGGAGATGTTTCAGATCAACTTTGGTCGCGGGCGGATTAGCAGTTAATTCCCTCTCTGAAGATTCCAGAAAATCGATTCGTTTTTCAACATCAGTCACTCTTGTACCTAACTCAGAGAATTTTTTTTCCATCCCCTTAATCGATCGACGTACTACAGCGAGATCCTCCAAGTCAGCAAGAATCTTCGTTAACATCACCGACATGTTGGACAACTGACGCTGAATCTCCTCTCCCGCCGCACCATCCAAACCGAGTCCCCAGTCTGTAGGCCTGTCGGGGCTTTCATCCTGAACACGTAAGTGTCTTTTAATGTCTCCAGAGCCCGAGGATTTTGACTTCTTTGCCATGTTTTGCAACAAAGGACAAATGTGTAACTGGGTGTAACAAATTTCACCAGATTATAACATGAGAATAATCAAATATTCAGCAAAGTGCGCAGAGCTCGTCGCTCACACGTCTGCTCCTTGCATGGCATCACTGGAAGTCCCTAAAAATCATGTTTGATAGCAGAATTCATGGTAAACAACTACATTACCCATGATGCAGCAGAGAAAGATCCACCAATCAGAGAACCATGTCCAACGAAACCCACGAAACGTGTCTCGGAGTGACCTCCCACTCCCATGATGCACTGTGAATGATATATTGTTTCAATACTTAAAATCAACAACCTAAAATCAATAGTTTTATATATTCCCATCGGGTTTTATTCAATGACATCATTCGCAATGCTTCATGGGATTGTAGTTTGTGACCGATGAAAGACGGTAAGTACACAGTCTTGTATCTTTGTCTTTATGTCTGATTTTCAAATACTTTTTTGCCTCAAAACAAAGTTCATGATGTTGTGATTCTCCTCGGAGCTGGTTGGTTTGGTTCATGGCTCACAACTCTTTTATGAAAGATTTTATTAAAAGTCTATGGAAGAAATCAATGGAGAAAATACTTCCGGAACAGCTGAAAAAGTGTGCGCTCACTGTTGTACTCTATGGACAGCATCAATGAACTAATCTGACCACCAAAGACAACAGTCTTAACCTGAATGCACAAGGCAAATGTAACGTAGACACAGCAGTCTACATTCCTTAATATTACAACATAAATATTATATTATAATATAAACAGACACTGCACCCTAACGTTAGAACTATAAAACAGACATAACACAAGAAGGATCGCCTCAATCCGGGTGGCGGAGGACGAATCTCAGTCGCCTCTAAGACCATCAATCCGCGCATCTTATCACGTGACTTGTTGAGCGCATTACCACAGAGACATAGCACGTGTGGAGGCTTCACCCTATTCTCCACGGCATCCACGCACAACTCACCACGCGCCCCACCGAGAGCGAGAACCACATTATAGCGACCACGAGGAGGTTACCCCATGTGACTCTATCCTCCCTAGCAACCGGGACAATTTGGTTGCTTAGGAGACCTGGCTGGGGTCACTCAGCACACCCTGGATTCAAACTCGCGACTCCAGGTGTGATAGTCATCGTCAATACTCGCTGAGATACCCAGGCCCCCGATAACACTGATTTTTAATAAACACATTAACCTACCTTCACTTGAACACAAAATCCATGCGTCCCTCCTTGCGAATGAACATCTCCGTCACTCTGTTGTAAAAGTCGCCCAGTTGTTGAAGCCTCTCTTTCTCAATTTTTAATTGAAATTTACTTTGCCAAATCTGCATAGGTCATTGATGCTTACACTATATCCATTTTAGCGCCTAACGCTTAAGTTGCGTGAACTTGAACGTGTTGACGCAAAATTAAAATCTAGCCTATCAGATAGCGTGAGCGAAGGAAGGCGCTTCATTTTGGTAAGCATGATTACCTTGGCCATTGATAGTAGTGGACGTGATTAAATTTGAATGAATGTACAGTGTTGAATGAAAGGGCAGTAAACAATGCTTTGAATCAGAGAAAGCATAACTAAATGAATAACTGTCTGTGCTGCTCAACTGAGATGAAAGATGACGAATTTGAACGAAAACAGTAGTTTATATGAACGATTATATTTAAATATTTCATAGTGTCATCTTTCTTTTCACCCTTCTGTGTGTGAGGGTTAGGTTTAGGGGTAGAGTTAGGGTTAGGGGATAGAATCTATAGTTTGTACAGTATAAAAATCATTATGTCTATGGAGAGTCCTCATAATGATAGCTGCACCAACATGTGTGTGTGTGTGTAGGTGTGTGTGTGTGTGTGTGTGTGTGTGAGGGTTAGGTTTAGGGGTAGAGTTAGGGTTAGGGGATAGAATCTATTGTTTGAACAGTATAAAAATCATTATGTCTATGGAGAGTCCTCATAATGATAGCTGCACCAACGTGTGTGTGTGTGTGTGTGGGTGTGAGTGGGTGTCTGTGGGTGTGTGTGGGTGTGTATGTTTTGCACTGAGGATGTTTTAGAGTCTCACTCTGTAATTTCTGTCAGTTTTTTTTCTGCATTGTGGATGAGTTATTGATTGTTTTTGACAACTAAAAAAAATGTTCTGGTTTTTTATTTTTTATTTTTTATTTTTATTTATTTTTTTTGGTATGTTCAGATGGGAAATTGAGGAAAACTCACCAAGTCTTGTACTGCTCAGATAAAGGAAACCATTTTTATTAAATGAGGAAAATGAATTTCGTTAAAAATGAGGAGGAGATTTGTTTAATTTTCTTACTTGATTAACAAATATTATTTTCTTGTTTTAAGCTTAAATGTCACTTAATTTAGTTTAACTGATTCTGAAAACAAGAGAAAATGTTTTGTGGCAGGATTTGAGGGGTCATTCATGTCTATAATGGGACTGAACATCAGATCACTATAGCAACAGTAATAGTGATGATTGACAGACAGCTGTCTGAGCACTGACGACACACACTGTTTCATGGATTTGAATCACACTAAACTGAATTCACACTAGATTTCATGATTGTACTCTACATACTAGCGCTCTAGTGTAGACTTCAAGTTAAGCACACATGAACGCCACCACAAAGTCATAATTCCAATTGAAAACTCTGCATTTTCTTCGAGCCCTGACTTTCCAAGTTGTGGCGTGTCGATTTAAGAATCATGGCAGAAGAAAATTATTATTGATAATATTTCAGTTTTACTTGAGGATTTTGACTGTGTAGTTTAGATTTGTATGCATTTTGTTTTTGTACTGTTAATGAAGAGTAACGATAAAACCTGCCTGAAAATACGGCGCATTTAGCTGGATTATGAAGTGACAAATGTTTGCAACAAAACTACATTTCCCATCATTATATGTGGCTGCACTAGAATTATGAAATGGACAGATAAAGCATTAGTTACACACCTAATGTGTGGCTTTGCTCTTTATTTTGTTGCATTGGTGCTAAAAACTTTCCTGCCTTCTTTAGTAAGTGAAAAAGAGAGAAAAAAACATAAAGCAAAACGGGTCAGATCTTTCCAATTAAAATCACTTGAACGCACATCACATCATATTTACGATTTGTGACCTGGTAAATACGAACTTCCCAGGTCGACTTGAACGCAACTACTGATCGGGGATGTGTCATCCATATAAGCAATGTAAGCAGTGCTTATCTAACACACACACACACACACACACACACACACACACACACACACATGTTGGTGCAGCTATCATTATGAGGACTCTCCATAGACATAATGATTTTTATACTGAATGAACTATAGATTCTATCCCCTAACCCTAACCCTACCCCTAAACCTAACCCTCACACACACACACACACACACACACACACACACACACACACACACACACTCACACACACACACACACACACACCTACACACACACACACATGTTGGTGCAGCTATCATTATGAGGACTCTCCATAGACATAATGATTTTTATACTGTACAAACTATAGATTCTATCCCCTAACCCTAACTCTACCCCTAAACCTAACCCTCACACACAGAAGGGTGAAAAGAAAGATGACACTATGAAATATTTAAATATAATCGTTCATATAAACTACTGTTTTCGTTCAAATTCGTCATCTTTCATCTCAGTTGAGCAACACAGACAGTTATTCATTTAGTTATGCTTTCTCTGATTCAAAGCATTGTTTACTGCCCTTTCATTCAACACTGTACATTCATTCAAATTTAATCACGTCCACTACTATCAATGGCCAAGGTAATCATGCTTACCAAAATGAAGCGCCTTCCTTCACTCACGCTATCTGATAGGCTAGATTTTAGTTTTGCGTCAACACGTTCAAGTTCACGCAACTAAAGCGTTAGGCGCTAAAATGGATATAGTGTAAGCATCAATGACCTATGCAGATTTGGCAAAGTAAATTTCAATTAAAAAGAGAGGCTTCAACAACTGGGCGACTTTTACAACAGAGTGACGGAGATGTTCATTCGCAAGGAGGGACGCATGGATTTTGTGTTCAAGTGAAGGTAGGTTAATGTGTTTATTACAAATCAGTGTTATCGGGGGCCTGGGTATCTCAGCGAGTATTGACGATGACTATCACACCTGGAGTCGCGAGTTCGAATCCAGGGTGTGCTGAGTGACCCCAGCCAGGTCTCCTAAGCAACCAAATTGTCCCGGTTGCTAGGGAGGATAGAGTCACATGGGGTAACCTCCTCGTGGTCGCTATAATGTGGTTCTCGCTCTCGGTGGGGCGCGTGGTGAGTTGTGCGTGGATGCCGTGGAGAATAGGGTGAAGCCTCCACACGTGCTATGTCTCTGTGGTAATGCGCTCAACAAGTCACGTGATAAGATGCGCGGATTGATGGTCTTAGAGGCGACTGAGATTCGTCCTCCGCCACCCGGATTGAGGCGATCCTTCTTGTGTTATGTCTGTTTTATAGTTCTAACGTTAGGGTGCAGTGTCTGTTTATATTATAATATAATATTTATGTTGTAATATTAAGGAATGTAGACTGCTGTGTCTACGTTACATTTGCCTTGTGCATTCAGGTTAAGACTGTTGTCTTTGGTGGTCAGATTAGTTCATTGATGCTGTCCATAGAGTACAACAGTGAGCGCACACTTTTTCAGCTGTTCCGGAAGTATTTTCTCCATTGATTTCTTCCATAGACTTTTAATAAAATCCTTCATAAAAGAGTTGTGAGCCATGAACCAAACCAACCAGCTCCGAGGAGAATCACAACATCATGAACTTTGTTTTGAGGCAAAAAAGTATTTGAAAATCAGACATAAAGACAAAGATACAAGACTGTGTACTTACCGTCTTTCATCGGTCACAAACTACAATCCCATGAAGCATTGCGAATGATGTCATTGAATAAAACCCGATGGGAATATATAAAACTATTGATTTTAGGTTGTTGATTTTAAGTATTGAAACAATATATCATTCACAGTGCATCATGGGAGTGGGCGGTCACTCTGAGACACATTTCACGGGTTTCCTTGGACGTGGTTCTCTGATTGGTGGATCTTTCTCTGCTGCATCATGGGTAATGTAGTTGTTTACCATGAATTCTGCTATCAAACATGATTTTTAGGGACTTCCAGTGATGCCATGCAAGGAGCAGACGTGTGAGCGACGAGCTCTGTGCACTTTGCTGAATATTCGATTATTCTCATGTTATAATCTGGTGAAATTTGTTACACCCAGTTACACATTTGTCCTTTGTTGCAAAACATGGCAAAGAAATCAAAATCCTCGGGCTCTGGAGACATTAAAAGACACTTACGTGTTCAGGATGAAAGCCGCGACAGGCCTACAGACTGGGGACTCAGTTTGGATGGTGCGGCAGGAGAGGAGATTCAGCGTCAGTTGTGCAACATGTCGGTGATGTTGACGAAGATTCTTGCTGACTTGGAGTATCTCGCTGTAGTACGTCGATCGATTACGGCGATGGAAAAAAATTATCTGAGTTAGGTACAAGAGTGTCTGATGTTGAAAAATGAATTGATTTTCTGGAATCTTCGGAGAGGGAATTAACTGCTAATCCACCCGCGACCAAAGTTGATCTGAAACATCTCCTTGAAAAGCTTGAAGATCTTGAGAATAGAAGCCGCAGGAATAATGTTCGAATTGTTGGAATTCCTGAGCTTGAGGAGGGCAGAGATATGGTGAAATTCCTGGACGAGTTTTTCCGGAGTCTGCTCGACATAACAGGCCACAAGCTGGAAATCGAGCGAGCTCACAGAGTGCCAGCTCACAGATCTGCTGAGGGAGACAGGCCCAGATCGATTCTGGCCAGATTTCTGAGATCATCCGATAAAGATCTTGTGTTGCGCCAGCCGAGGAGCAAAGGGAAGCTTTCTTGGAAGAACCATAATATTTTCTTGTTCCCGGACTTTGCGAACTCGACGAGAGAAACGCGATCGGTTCAAGGAATGTAAGAAACTCTTACATCAGAAAAAGATCTCGTTTGCTCTAATGTTAACGGCCAAACTGAGAATAGAAACGAAGGTCGGTCGCAAAGTATTTACAAGTCCAAATCAGGCAATGTCTTTTATAGAATCAATGTCTGAGTAAACCACTGGATGTTTCTCATGTGAGTGGGCCTGACTCGCTGTACTTACTCTTGAGGAAGCTGGGTGACATTTTGGGTTTTTTGTGTTGGCTCTGCCGAGCGGTTGGAGCTTGTTTTGTGAATAACACTTTTCCTTAAACTTTTGCATTGATGAAAGATTACATTTGCTTTGAGGTTCCCGGACAGATTGAGAGTGGATACTACGGATGAGCGCAAAATATCTACATGCTCACACAAAGGATGTCTTTTATAAAGCTGACGGATTATGTAAGTCATGATATATACGTTTATGCAGCCTCTGAGTGAATTGACTCGATCATCCGGGGAACCGGGATGCCGGTTTTGTTTCTTTTTGTGTTGGTTCCTCCTAGCGGCTGGAGCTTGTTCTATTGAATAACACTCTTTTGGATCAGCTGTGGATTAATCTGTTCGTTCTTCGTGCTTATTCCTCCTGCTGGATGTAGTTTGTTTTGAGTTTTTTTACGGGACATTGGAATGATTACCCGCTGAACTCATAACAGCTGGCTCACTGAACATTCGTTTGTCTGTCCGATGAATCTGAACGGTTTTATATCAACTGGAATTTGTCTTGTGGATATCACATCTTTAAAACAGTTCTGTGAATGAATCTACACATTCTTTGTGTTCATTCTTCCTATTGACTGGGTTGATTTCACAAAGTATTTTCTGTTATGTAATTTTGCCTCACAAATTTGTGAGGCAAAATTGAGCAATCCGATGGCAAAGTTGTCGTGGGGCTCTTGTGGGCGTTCATGGACCTTTTGAGTTTAGAGGGATTGTCGCCGGTTGGCGCTGTCGTGCGTGGGGTTAATGCGCACGTTTTTCTTTTTTCTGTTTGTTTTGTTCGGGGGGAAGTTCGGGGGTTGATTGTTTCACTAATGGGGAATGTGGTCTGTATAATTTTGTTTTTCACACACATTTTAATCTCAGATCACATCCTGGTGAGTTTAGAGGTGATGCCACATATAGAGAAAAATAAATCATATAGTTGCCGCTTTAATGTATCCCTTTTGCAAAATCCTGATTTCCAGCAAATGTTAAAGACTGAAATCAGTGTTTATATGGAGACCAACTGGTCCTCAGTATCCTCTGTGGGCGTGGCTTGGGAGGCACTTAAGGTGGTTCTCAGGGGTCGGATTATACAGTATGCCTCATTCACCAAAAAATCCAAAGCACGAGAACTCGTGGAGTTGGAAGGAAATAATAAAAGTGCAGAGGCAGAGCTGAAGCGCTGTATGTCAGCTGATGGCCTCAGAGAACTGACCCGATTGAAATACAGATATAATACTATTTTGTCACGGAAAGTGGAGTTTTGGTTATTCAGGGCAAGACAGTCATACTTTGAGTCGGGGGTCAAAGCAGGGAAGCTTTTAGCTAGATATATAAAACAGAGAGAGTCTTTTTCTATCATTCCCTCAGTGAAATCTGCTGGTGGTGAAATATTTACTTCAGCCATTGATATTAATAATGCCTTTAAAGAATTCTATATTGATCTTTATAGTTCCACGTCTTCATCTACAGATGAAGATATTAGGAACTTTGTGGAACCATTAGAACTCCCTAAATTGACAACTGAGCAAAAAAACTCTCTTGATTCTGAGATAAACTTGGAGGAGCTTGACGAGGTAATTAAGTCCCTACCTACTGGCAAGGCTCCGGGGCCAGATGGTTTTGCCGCAGAATTTTTTAGATCTTATGCTACAGAACTGGCTCCACTTTTGTTAGAAGTTTATACGGAATCATTAAAGAATGGAAAGCTTCCTCCAACCATGACACAAGCCCGGATCAGTCTGATTCTTAAAAAGGACAAATATCCAAGCGAGTGTAAGAGTTACCATCCAATTTCCCTGATCCAACTAGATGTAAAAATTAAAATCGGTAGACAGTGTGTATTATTTTATGTGACCACAGGGGTGTTCTTTGGGGTAGGGTGGGGTTGGTGTTTGGGGAGGGATGTTAATGAGTGTTAAAAGTTAAATATTGATTCGGTGTTGTGTTTTTCTCTCTTGTGCTTTCGTTTTGAATCAATAAAAAATGTTAATTACAAAAAAAACATGATTTTTATCAAGATAGCTCAGACAGATGGCTTCAACGGAAGCATATAACATCGATGAACAACCTCGTAGCTCATTGTAGGTCTGTCTTTAAACGGTTTATAAGTTAATGTTGAAAATCAATTCTTACTTCTGGAACCAGACTGTTGCACTCTATTGCAGTGTTTCTAAACTGTGGGATGTGTAATGTGTGAGGACTATGATGTTGAAACTAGTAACTGCCAATCTTTTCTTCTTCTTTTTGTTGTATGTCAAAACAAGCTCTTCTGACACTATGGTTCATTGTATGATTTAATGGACATAAACGTGCTCAGCTCAATATATGACAATCTTTAATTTGTGTGATATGAGCAATATTACTGTCCTGAGTTTAAAACAGTTTGGTCATGAAGTTTGCACTGTGACATAATTGTTTCCGTTGACTGGTGAGTTCTGAGGCAACAATTTACATCAATAACATTTCCGCGACATTACACTCACCCGTATAATGTGTTTTGGGCACAGCGTTTAATAATGTGTATTAAAAATCGTTGATGCTTGCCCAGTCTCAATACCCACGGCACGTGCCTGCAACTGATCAACTACTCTGTTAGGCCACGTTCAGAATGGCATCCTTACATAATACTATCACTATTTCTGCCATTGATAGATATGACAGTTGTACGAGTATTAGTATGCCATTCTGAAGTGGTGAGATTAAATGAGCACAAAGCAACACTGAAAACAGTTTCACTGTTTAAATAAGATTGTGGTACAGACAGGGGTTTTCAAACTGAATTTGTGATGCCAAGGACCCCCAAATATGATGATCCCTTTGCGAGCGACCCTCTTCCTAAGATATAAATGTAGCTATAGCTATATCTGTATTTATAAAGACATGTTTTTATTGTCAATGTACAAAAGCCAAAAACATTATTAAAATATCTAAAACAATGTTTCCTTTTTGTTAACTGTGCATCTTTTTTCTACCCACTATTAGAGAAATGTTGGATGTAAAATAAACCTGAAGAAAATCATCTTCAACTCGATTCAAATTCATGTGTTTAGTGCTTTTCACACTAGTTTTGTTCCAAAGAAGCTCTACAGGAAATAATATCATACAATACTAAAGGTGACAGTGAAGAGATAAAACTATGCCTGTCAATCAAATTAAATAATCATGATTAATCATATGATTATTAGTCTTTAGAAAGCAGAATGAAAAAGTAGTAATGTCAAATGAACTTAAAAAAAACAACAAAAAAAACATTATCTACGGTGGCAAGAAAAAGTATGTGAACCCTTTGGATTTAATAATTGGTCGATCCTCCTTTGGCAGCAATAACCTCAACCAAGTGTTTCCGGTATCTGCGGATTAAACCTGCACAACGTTCAGAAGGAATTTTGGACCATTACAGAACTGCTTCAGCTCAGACATATTCTTAGGATGTCTGGTGTGAACGTCTCTCTTGAGGTCATTCCACAGCATCTCTATTGGGTTAAGATCTGGGCTCTGACTGGGACTCTCCAAAAGGTGGATTTTCTTTTTTTAAGCCATTCTGTAGTGGGTTTACTTTGATGTTTAGGGTCATTGTCCTGCTGCATCACTCAACTTCTACTGAGCTTCAGCTGGTGCACAGACACCATGATATTATCCTGTAGGATATCTTGATAAACTTGGGAATTCTTTTTTCCATCGATGATGGAAAGCGGTCCAGTCCCCAAAGCAGCAAAGCAGCCCCAAATCATGATGCTCCCTCCACTGTACTTCACCGTTGGGATGATGTTTTCATGTTGGTATGTGGAGCCCTTTTTACACCATACGTAGTGCTGCTTGTTCTTCCCAAATAATTCAAGCTTAGTTCCATCAGTCCACAAAACATTTTCCCAGTAGGGTTGTGGAGTATTAAGGTGGTCTTTGACAAACTTCAGGCGTGCAGAAATGTTTCTGTTGGAAAGCAGCGGCTTCCTTTGTGATGTCCTGCCATGGACACAATATCTGTTTAATGTTTTCTGTATAGTAGACTCATGAACAGAGATGTTAACCAGTTCCAGTGATTCCTTCAAGTCTTTATCTGTCACTCTAGGGTTTTTTTATTACCTCACTGATCATTCTGCTGTGTGCCCTTTGAGTCATCTTGGCTGGACGGCCACTTCTGGAGAGAGTACCCACAGTATTAAATCATCTCCATTTATAGACAGTTTGTTTAACTGTGGACAGATGAATATCTTTTTTTATTTATTTATTTTTATCCACTTTTCTCTCATTTTGGAATGCTCAATTCCCACTACTTGGTAGGTCCTCGTGGTGGCACGGTTACTCGCCTCAATCTGGGTGGCAGAGTACAAGTCTCAGTTGCCTCCGCTTCTGAGACCGTCAATCCGTGCATCTTATCACGTGACTCGTTGTGCATGACACCGCGGAAACTCACAACACGTGGAGGCTCATGCTACTCTCCACGATACACGCACAACTCACCACACGCCCCATTGAGAGCAAGAACCACTAATCACGACCACGAAGAGGTTACCCCATGTGACTCTACCCTCCCTAGCAACCGGGCCAATTTGGTTGATTAGGAGACCTGGCTGGAGTCCCTCAGCACGCCCTGGATTCGAACTCGCAGACCCCAACAGATGAATATCTAAACTCTTCAAGATAACTTTGTAACCATTTCCAGCTTTATGCAAGGTAACTATTCTTGATCGTAGGCCTTTTGAGAACTCTTTTTTTTTTTTTTTTTTTCTCAAGGCATGGTCCACATCAGCAGATGCTTGTGAATAACAAACTCAAAATGTTTGAGTGCTTTTTATAAGTCAAAGTATCTCTAACCCACACCTCCAATCTCATTTCATTAATTGAATGCCAGGTTTGCCAACTCCAGACTCTAATTAGGTTTTGCTGAGCTCATTAGCTTATGGGGTTCACTTACTTTTTCGAACCTACACTGTGAATGTTTGAATGAAGTATTCAATATGTGCAAGAACAATACAATAATGTGTGTTATTAGTTAAAACAGATTGTGTTTGTTCATTATTGTAACTTAAATATTCAAAACCAGATTTTTTAGACTAATACATAAATACAGGTCATTCCAAAGGGTTCACATACTTTTTCTTGCCTCTGTATATTTTCTGTGGACCTTAGTTTGAACACCTCTGGTGTTGTGTTTTTTGTGCTCTAAATGAATGTGTGATGATCATTACAGTGACACACTTCATCTGCTGTACAGACGGGGGCGCTCTCTCTCTGTTCCACTCTGTGTGTGTGTGTGTGTGTCAACACTTGTGGGGTTAAGGGTCAGGTATATCAGTATTAAGTCTGCTTCAGGAAGTGTCCACACAAACACATGATAGCACAATAATAGTCTGACATGGAAAAATTCATTCAGATGTTTGTACAGAAACATGAAGATTGTAGTTAATAATATTTTGACAATTATTAAGCTCAAAGGGTTAATTTTCTTGAAAACTGTAATCACTGTGTCTCTGTGGCAGCAACAAGTACACAAGACAAATACTAAAACAAAATCTGCAGATACTAAATAACAAGTCGAACGTTGAATCTGAGTGATTTCACTGTTTATCTTTGATGATCTGAATTATCTGTGCCCCATCTGATAACTGAAGTTTCATAAAGCAGAGAGAACATGTGTTATTGTCACAAAACCTGAGGTGATTCTGAGGGGGATTTTTACGTCACGTACTGAAGTCTTGGAGCTGTGAGATCTAAACTCAAATGTTTGTCCATCAGGTGGTTGGAAACACGACGTCTGGAGCATACAGCTACAGCACACAGCAGAGTCTGGCGTTGGGTTACCTGCCTGTGGATCTTGTTACTGTGGGTCAGAGAGTGGAGGTGGAGCTGCTGGGTCAGAAATATCCTGCCACAGTCACACAAGAACCGCTAGTCCTCACAGAACCCGCCAGAACCAGACTGCAGAAGAAGAGCAAAAGAGTCTGAGCCCACACTGGAACATGATTACTAGATGATCTTTCATGTTTGAAATTCATTAGGATCCTTAACCAACGTTTATCAGTCACACCTGAAAATCACTAAACAAATATGAATGTCTTAAAATGCAAATGTAAAGATTGTGTTAGAAATAATTGTGAATATTTGCTGCTGAGCATCATGTCTTAATGTCTTAATCTGTGTAAATGATTTCTTGTCATGTGTAGCTCAGTAAACTGTATTTTACTGTCATCTGTTCAAACATACTGATGATTCTTACCAACTGAATTCAGTACCAGTAAAGACCTGCAGTGAAATACAATGTCAGTATTGCACATCGAGTGATTCCTGTATAATGTTATAATGACCTCGGATTATTCCTGTATATCTTTGAACTGTATATTTTCATTCTGAATAAACTCTGACGGCTTTAATCACTGTATGATTAAACATGTTCAGCTTTACAGATGTAAAAGTTTATGATCATGTGTGTATTTTGATGGTTTTGTATAATCTGTCTGAATAAAATCATCTGTATGTGTATGTTCAGAATAGCCGACTACAATACTATATTTCTGCATTGTGAACAGTATACCCAGTGTGATATTTCACTAATATTTTAACATTTCATTATTTCATTTCTTTATGTCATCAGACTGCCAAAGACAATTTTGCACAAAATTTACTTGAAATGCAAAAGGAGTTTTTGGGATGATAACTGAAAGCCACTCACTGAATTTAATGTAATTCTAGGACATCATGTGACAGCAATGTAGGATGCCTAATATGTGCTGTTTCACACTGGTATTCTATTACGAACATTGAAAACTTGACTTATTATATTGATATTTCGGGTTCAATACAAGTTCATCTCAATCGACAGCATTTGTGGCATAATACTGATTACCACAAAAATGTATTTGAACTCGTTTCTCCTTTTGATTTTTTGTTTTTTAAAAAGGACAAATGTGTGTTACAGTGAGACACTTACAATGGAAGTCAATGGGGCCAATTTTTGGAGGGTTTAAAGCTCCAGAAATGTGAAGCATATAATTTTATAATAGCACCTACATTAATGTGTATTATTTGAGCTGTAAAATTGTTTAAATCGTAATTTTTATGGTCGTATTATGGTTTGCGGTGTTACGTTGTCATGGCAAAAAAGTTGTACAATTGTCTGTAACTTTACACATATGCGGTTAATAAGTGATTTTATCACACTAAAATCATGTTATCACACATATAGTTTATGTTATGTTGTTAGTACACCTAAAAATTAAAATTCTCATCATTTACTCACCCTCATGCCATCCCAGATGTGTATGACTTTCTTTCTTTTGCAGAACACAAATGAAGATTTTTAGAAGAATATTTCAGCTCTGTAGGGCCATACAATGCAAGTGAATGGTGACCAGAACTTTGAAGCTCCAAAAAGCACATAAAGGCAGCATAAAAGTAATCCATACGACACCAGTGGTTTAATCCATGTCTTCAGAAGCGATATGATAGGTGTGGGTGAGAAACAGAATTAAGTCTGTTTTTACTATAAATCTTTCACATTCTTCTTTGGTTTTTCGGGGATTCTCAATTTTCGTGCCACCTATTGGGGAGGGAGGAGAATTTACAGTAAAAAAGGATTTAACCCTCCTAAAGTCTAAGTGGTCGTTTAAAAAAAAGCGATACCTTTGGTTTTCTTGGTCAAAATTGACCGCCCATTGAAAATGAATGGGAAACACCAAAAAACAGCATTTTTTTTTAAATCTTTCAAATACAATCAATAAATCTGCCATAATGCAGAAAAAATAGACAGAAATTACAGGGTGAGACTCTAAAACATCCTCAGTGCAAAACATACACACTCACACACTCTCACACACATGTTTGAAAATTAAGTTTTACTATATAAAGTTTGAAATGTCAAAATATTTGCTCTAATTCTTCTGTTTTATTCTCTAATTGAATTTTCAGAATTTTGCAGTTCATTTCTGTTTCTTGATGTTCATTTTCTTGACATTATTATGCATTTATTTTGAGTTATTAAATGTTTATGTTTGAAATAAATTATTGGTAGAAAAATGTTTATTCTGTGTCTTTGTAACACCATGGTCAGGTTTGATTGCAGCATAATGACATTAACTGCAAAAACTGACACTTCAAATCAATTTTAAAATGCTGAACTTTGACAAATAATAGTTTGATAATGTCTAAATATATATCCAAATGCATATCTTGTGATGAAATATAAAATTAGGTTACAAGTCATCAGACTACACAGTATGTGTCTACAGTCATCTACTGGCTGTTACTGGCATGACATGATGTTCAACTCATGTTATTTATATTTTGTTCACCAGATGGCAGCAATCTGCCTCCAATTCATGTCACATTCTCATATTTTCTTCATGTTTCAACTAATAGAAGTGAAGGTTCTGAATTTTGATTTTTTTTTTTTTCAAATATTTATTTATTTGTATATGCAAATTAATGGTAACATTTAGAAATGTACAAGTAAATAAGATCAAAATAGCATAAAATCCCAAAGGAAATGCATAATTTTATTGTTCTTACTTCAGGGAAGAAAACATTTTATCATTATCATTATCATAAAAAAGGGTTACACATCTAAACCTTCCGGTCAAAAATGACCGCAAATACCAAAGGGACGTGCCATTTTTCAATACTATAGGAGGGTTACATATGTTTGTGTTCAGCAGAACAAATAAAGACATACACATCTGGGATGGCAAGTGGAAAGTAAATAATGAGAGAATTTTCATTCTTGGGTGAACTATCCCTTTTACATGTATTGAACCCGGAATATAGTGCTGTTGTAGTCCACAAACCCGGAAGAGCATTCTCCATGGGGTTTTTATAATGGGGTTTTTTCATCTTATGTGTAAAATAAGGTCTGTGGTGAACATTACTTGACGTTTTGTTCTACAACATGAATTTCACACTTTATACCTCATATGTGAATTTTGAAGCCGCCGTGTTTTTTTTTTTTTGTTTTTTGTTTTTTTTTTAAGTAAGTCAATACGGCTCCAAAATTCACGTTTGAGGTATGAAAGTGTGTCTTTAATGTTGTAGAACAAAACATCCATATATCGTAATGTTCACCACAGACCTTGTTTTACACATAAGATGAAAAACCGCATTATAAAAACCCCATGGAGAATTCTCTTCCGGGTTCGCCTACAAATTGACGTCACAGCTCATATGCACTCATGAATATTAATCGTACACAAGGGAAGGATTGGCTCATGAATATTAATCGCAACATGTGATTGGACACCACAGGAATGTCACGTGCGGGGAGTTGTTTAGTTTGAGTTGTTTAGGTTGTTCTGGTATAATCTTTAAATAATGTCAGATATGTTCAGTTTTATTCTCTGTGTTCAGTGTCTGCATTTCCGGTGTTGTTGAGTAACTCTTCCGTGTTCGACTGATGGAGGAGTAAGCGTCTGTCACAGTTTGACTTTGAAGATGAATGTGAGGGAAGTTTGTGTAGTTTTATATTTTCTGCTGTTTTCTGTCGCATATATTGCGGCCAAACAGCCGAATATCGTGTTTGTTTTAGCGGATGATTTCGGCTGGAATGATGTTGGGTTTCACGGATCTGAGATTAAAACCCCGAATCTGGACCGTTTATCAGCTGCAGGGGTTCGACTGGATAATTATTATGTTCAGCCGCTGTGCACTCCATCCAGAAACCAGCTGATGACCGGCAGATACCAGGTCACACAAACACTTCACTTTTAACCACCTCTGGACCCTGGCACTGCCAGAGTAAATGTATCACTGAGTGTTGTGTGTAATTGTGATTATTGTTGTGTCAGATTCACACTGGTATGCAGCATCAGATCATCTGGCCCTGTCAGCCGTATTGTGTTCCTCTGGACGAGAGATTTCTGCCACAGATCCTGCAGGACGGCGGGTATAACACACACATGGTGGGCAAATGGCACCTGGGCATGTACAGGAGAGACTGTCTGCCCACACACAGAGGCTTTCAATCTTTCTTTGGTAGGTGCTTGTATTATTAGATGATGCCAGTACATTTATAATCATAATATCAGTTCAGTATGAAGGAGTTTCACTCTTGTGCAGTGGCATCATTGACGGGTGGGACGGGTGGGACTTGTGCCCACCACTTAAGTGTCTAATGCACATCATACATTCAGATGCTCGCACTCATGTCCAGTTAAACTGCAAAGTAGAATATTAAACAGATGTGTCCCCGCTCACAATGTACATCTTGACTTCAGATGCCATTTTCATTTATTCAGTTAAAAACTTTTATTCGGGGGCGAATTAGAACCCGGAACTCCTTGTGTTAGAGGACAAAACGGTCATTCTGACTAAAGCTTACTGGTCCATATGACTAACAAAATCCCAGTGCTGACAGTGTAATGTGTACGGGTCAAGTTATCATCATGTGACATTTATTGGAGTACTTGAATTAGTCATTGAGAATGACTATCAAAACAGTAAATGATTGTATGAGTCTAACTGCACATAACCTAATTAATATTCATGAGCATCCAAGACTTTCACCCACTGTTTCACTTGTGTATATGGTTGAGTGACTATAAAGGGATTTGATTTGATTTGAGTTTCGCCGCTTCCTGACGTCACACCCCCAATGTTCCCACCACTTTTTAAAAGAAACTGATGCCCATGCTCTTGTGTAATTGTGCCGTTTATGAGCTGATCTGTATCGGAGTCATTCCATTAACTCAACCAGATGCCCCTGGCTCAAAATGGTAGGGAGGGTAGAGTCACATGGGGTAACCTCCTCGTGGTCGCTATAATGTGGTTCTCGCTCTCGGTGGGGCGCGTGGCGAGTTGTGCGTGGATGCCGCAGAGAATAGCGTGAAGCCTCCACACGTGCTACGTCTCCACGGTAACGCGCTTAACATGCCACGTGATGAGATGTGCGGATTGACGGTCTCAGACACGGAGGCAACTGAGATTCCTCCTCGACCACGCGGATCGAGGCGAGTCACTACGCCACCACGAGGACTTAGAGCGCATTGGGAATTGGGCATTCCAAATTGGGAGAAAAAGGGGAGAAAATCCCCCCCAAAAAATGCAATTTTTGACACACTTTTTTTAACTGGTGAAATATAAACATAAATGTTGAATGCCAAAATATTAAATGCCATGGATTAATATTTACTGAGTAATCTATTGTTTCGTAGAAGGGGGTCAAAATGACAATTTTCGCCAAAGATTTTTGAGCAAAACTACTGCTCAGAAAATAACCCTAGAAAGGTGACAATGTCTTTTTGATTGATTGATTGATTCTTTATTGGTCTCAATGGAGAAATTCGCAATGGGCATCAATGCTGCTATTACATAATAAAATACTCAACACATTTTGGGGAATTTTGATTCATTTAATCGTGGCCATAATCGTCTTCTGTGATGCTTGTCTGCATAACTTTATTTTATTATGTTTGTTTTGTCACAAGCATCTCTAGATGATACATGCTAAGAAAAACTAGCGTTTATACCATGTGACCCAAATTTGGTTTTCGACCATTGAAAATGGGTAAAATTTAGTGATGGAGCCACATTGAGAGCCCCATATCTCTGGGATTTCACCATATAGAGTCTTAAAAATGAAGATATATAAAGGAAAGTTTGTTCTGAACCAGAATCTAAAAGGATATTAAGATATCTTTAGTATTTCTGGAGTTATAGGCACTCCAACTTTGGAAAAACAACACAAAAACGTGTTTTCCCCCATTTTTGGACTCACACCATTGGCATATAATGCAACAAGAGGTGCTGAAGTCAACTGATTTTAGTAATGGATCTACCAATCTCTGTATAAAAATAAAATCATGATGCTGACACCTTTCTAAGGTTATTTTTTTGACCTGTAGTTTTGCTCCAAAATCACTGGCGAAAATTTTCATTTTGACCCCCCTCTACAAAATAATGAATTACTTTGTAAATATTGATCCATGACATTTAATATTTTGACTTTCATCATCATTTATGTTTATCTTTATTGAGACATAGTAACAAAATCAAACATTTTCACTTGGGAAGTTTCTGAAATTTGGTTGATTTGACATGGAATAATCCGTTTTAGTCTTAAAGAGACAGTTCACCCAAAAATGAAAATTCTCTCATCATTTACTCACCCTCATGTCATCCCAGATGTGTATGACTTTCTTTCTTCATCAGAACACATTTGAAGAAAAATAGAAAAAATATCTCTGCTCAGTAGGTCCTTAAAATGCAAGTGGATGGTGATCCGACTTTTTAATCTCCAAAAAGAACAGACAGTCAGCATAAACATCATCCACACAGCTTCACTGGTTAAATTAATGTCTTCTAATGTAAAACAATCACTTTTGATGATTTACTTTTTAACTATAAATCTCCGCTTTAGGTCAGCAGCAGTACGCGCATGTGACGTAATCGCGTTGGCATGTTCATGCAAGAACAGACGCTTGTGCGACACACCCAGAAGAGCAGCGCTGTTTACAGCTGATCTGTATTATTATCCGTTTGTTTACTCAACCAAAATTAAAACGTGAGATTACCTCCGTAACATGCCAACGCGAATACGTCACACGAGAGACCGCGTGAACTCTGCCCTCTCGTGAATGCGCGTACTGCTGCTGACCGGAAGCAATGATAAATATTGATCCTTTTCGCACCAGAAGTGATCGTTTTGCTTTAGAAGACATTCACTGAACCAGTGGAGTTGTATGGATGGCAATTATGCTGACTGTCTGTGTTTTTTATTTATTTATTATTATTTATTATTATTTTTTTTTATTTAATTTATTTATTTAAAAAAAAAACTTTTTTGGAGCTTAAAATAAAATAGGTTCTTGTTGACTTTGATGTGTAGGTTATCTGACGGGTTCAGAGGATTATTACAATCATCACAGGTGTAGTTTGATCACTCCTCTCAACGGGACCCGCTGCGCTCTGGACCTGCGGGACGGGGAAGATGTCGCCACACGTTACACGGGCCAGTACTCCACAGAACTCTTCACACAGAGAGCCACTGACATCATACAACAACACCAAGCTAACAAAGTACACTTCATTTCATTTATGCAAACACACAGTTTATTACAGTCATTCATATCTCATTACATTCATCTGATTATGAGTTCTGTGGTTTAATTTCAGTCAAACTCAACTGACGCAATGAGTCGAATGACTTTCGGGTAGATAGAGAGATAGACTAGAATGAATATTTAATGTGTTAATATAAACTTATCTTGCACACACACAATCCTTCAGTTGAGTGAGCTGTGTGAATGTTGTGTGACTGGAAATAAACGAGATATTTTTGTTGTTGTGCAGCCTCTCTTCCTGTATGTGGCGCTGCAGGCGGTTCATAGTCCTATTCAGGTCCCGGAGCACTACGTCGCCCCCTACAGTTTCATCGAAGACAAACCGCGGCGGGAGTACGCAGGGATGGTGTCGGCGATGGATGAAGCGGTGGGGAACATCAGTAGGACTCTGCAGGACACAGGACTGTGGAACAACACGCTTTTCATCTTCTCCACAGGTACGGACAACCTCCTCCTCAGCCTCTTCAACTCAGAGGACCTGCCGGCGGGTCCAAAGGGGGCGCTATGTCCCAAAAAAGTTTACACTTTTGATTGATAAACTTCTGCATTTATGCTACATAACAAAACAAGGCCTCAAAACATTCGCATCACAAATCAGCGCCACCTAGAGGTCATGTGGAGGAATTATTCATATGAATAAAAATAGCACTTTCAGATAGCACTTAAATAGACAAGTCATATATCAAATGAAAGCTCTCATTCTCAGGAACGTGACTGTACAGTATATTTTGTTGCCCTAATAACACAGTTTGAAATATTTTCAAAAGAATCACAAGGTGAAATATGATTTCTGTAAGTCATCAAATACAAACGTCTCTTTTATGCACCGATAACTGCTGCTGTAAGCCACAAATAGCCAAAAACTTTGTCTGGTTTTACCTTAGGGAGTTCTCTAAAAAATGAGCCATTTTTACTTTTCCTTGTGTGAATAATCCAATGTTATATCTTAGATGTACAGGGAAAAAAATATGCTATCCAGCAGGAAAAGCATACAAAACAAGTCATTAGAAAAATATGTTTTCAGTATTGATGATAAAATATTGTTTTATATAACATCGCAAAGGGGAGGATCTCAGCTTTCTAATGACACCTAGATTGAGCTTGTAGTCCACACAGAGGCCGAGATATTCAATGAAATAATGAGGGTGGTGCTTGAACTGAAAATTAGACTGAATGTCAATGGACGAGCACATCTGTGAGGGATAAAATGCGTTAGAGCGCCACCTACATTTCAGAACTGTATATTGTGATGGAAGGTGTTAGAGAAAAAACAATATAATTTTAGTGCCATCTAGTGGAATAAAATATAACTTTTTGGAGGGAGGCGGAGTGAACAGAACCGGAATTACATGCTTATAAAGTTAGGACAACAATAACAAAAAAAGATTATATATATATTTATTTATCATAAGACTGTAAACATATGTTATTAAATATTATATTCAATATTTATAATATTATTTTGCATTATTTTTAATGTGTATATACTGTATATATAAATTTGGGGGGGTTTCTGAAAAACTTATTTTTGGCAATTAGTCCACAGTATGTGTGAATGGTGAGCTTTTTAATTTGAGTGTGAAAAATTGTGGGCGGCAGCACACAAATGCTCCTTTCATTGTTTTAAAAAGAGCTGTGAGAACTTGGAAAAAGTTCTGATATAATTTTGTGCTCCACTGAAGAAAGTAAGTCATGTATGTTTGGAACAACATGAGGGTGAGTAAATGATGATTTCTGTGTGAACTGTTCCTTTAACAATCATCCTCCTGCTGTCAGTATCGTGTTCATTCCATAAGGTGGCGCTGTCATCTCTCTGTTGATCAGATAATGGTGGTCAGAATCTGGCAGGAGGAAGTAACTGGCCTCTACGTGGCAGGAAGTGGTCGCTATGGGAGGGCGGGGTCAGGGGCGTGGCCTTTGTGACTGGACCATTGATAGAGCAGCCAGGAACTGTCACTCGAGAACTTATCCACATCTCTGATTGGCTCCCGACAATTGCTGGTCTTGCTGGTGCGTCGACTAACGGCACCAAACCTCTGGACGGGTTTAATGTCTGGGATGCGATCAGGTGAGACTGACGTCATGTGAATCATGTTTATCTGTGTATCTGTTATGAATGCAGATTTTTTTGTTGTTGCATTTTCTGCACTGATTTTGAGGGAAGGGATTAAAACATTGTAAAATGTGTTAAATGGAGCTGAGAGAACGACACTCTTATTGGTAGCTGAAAGCATCATGAAATTAGCCAAAATATTTAAAAAACAAACATGAAAGGGGGTGGGGCCAGTGTAGAACTATAATGAATGACCGTGACAGATATCTCTGGAGTTCTACGAGCACAGGTTCCCGTTTGTCTGTCAATAAAGATGTGCCTGTTTTACCCAGAGAAGTCTCTAGTTCTCTCATGTAAACCTGGACTTGATGATCAGTGTTGTTTAGACCAGTAGGGGTCTCAAGATGAGTTAAGGAATAATGTGCAGTTAGTCGGTTCTTATCACAACCAGCTGACTGTACATTATCCCGCTTATTACACGCCTACTAACCAAATAAATATTTAGACATAAAATATTGATTTGCGTTGAAATCATATAATTATAGTGGCAAGAAAAAGTATGTGAACCCCTAGGCTAATGACTTCAACAAAAGCTAATTAGAGTCTGGAGTTGGCAAACCTGGCATTCAATTAATGAAACGAGATTGGAGGTGTGGGTTAGAGCTACTTATATATGACTTATAAAAAGCACTCAAACATTTTGAGTTTGCTATTCACAAGAAGCATCTGCTAACATGGACCAAGCCTCGAAAAAAGTTCTCACGATCAAGATGGCACCACTGACCCATAAGAATCACTCTGTGATCTCTACTAGTAAGCTAATTACATAATTTCCACACAAAATATATTTAGTGTGCATTTATTCATTTATTTGGGTCATTGCCGTGTAATAAGCGGGATAATGAACAGACGGGTCTTGATCACCCTTTTGGGGTTTATTTTGCGATAACAACCAGCTGACTGTACAATATCCCTTAAACAATGCAATGATCTAATTTACTATAATAAATCAAAGAATCGCTAAAAATCAAGTTTTTAAAAATCTTTTTTTTTGGGGGGGTCTGGGTAGCTCAGTGGTAAAATACGCTGGCTACCACCCCTGGAGTTCGCTAGTTCGAATCCCAGGGCGTGCTGAGTGACTCCAGCCAGGTCTCCTAAGCAACCAAATTGGCCCGGTTGCTAGGGAGGGTAGAGTCACATGGGGTAACCTCCTCGTGGTCGCTATAATGTGGTTCGTTCTCGGTGGGGTGCATGGTGAATTGAGCGTGGTATGTCTCCGTGGCAACGCGCTCAACAAGCCACGTGATAAGATGCGCGGGTTGACTGTCTCAGACGCGGAGGCAACTGGGATTCGTCCTCCGCCACCCGGATTGAAGCGAATCACTATGCGACCACGAGGACTTAGAGCGCACTGGGAATTGGGCATTCCAAATTGGGAGAAAAAGGGGAAACCCCCCCCCCCCCAAAAAAAAAATCTATTTTTTTTATTTTTTTTATGGCATATCAGAAAAAGTGTCTGTTTGTCTGAGAGTGTTGTTGATGTGTGTTTCAGTCGTGGTAAAGCGTCTCCGCGAGTTGAACTGCTGCATAACATTGACCCACTGTATGACGACATCGCACCATGTGAGTGACAGACAAACATGGTTTAAGTCAAAGTCTCGAGTCTGAGTTCTCAAAACAGAAATAATCTGTGTGTTTGTGTCTGGTGTTCAGGTCCAGGTGATAATCTCTCAGGTGCATTTCTGCAAGAGTCTTTTCGCTCATCAGCATCTCGGTGGATTTCTCTCGGGTCTCGCTCAGAGTTTAACATCTCCGTTCACGCTGCCATTCGTTACAAGAACTGGAAACTTCTCACCGGTTATCCAGGTAACATCTTACATCAATATGATTAATGAATAAATTAAGGTCTACTGTCCCTGAAAAATCAATAAATAAATGCCAATGAAACACAGTACAAATAACTATTAAAACCTAAAAATTACAATGAGTGAATTTTCCTCTTTCAGGCTGAATTTGATTGTCTTTTATTTGACACTGAAGTGATGAACATGTGTTTCCTTCAGGTTGTCCTCTGTGGTTTGCGCCCCCTTCTGGTGGTCCAGTGACGTCATCGACGCTCTCTGAGCCGCTGAAGCAGGTGATGCTGTTTAACATCGAGCAGGATCCCGAGGAGCGTGTGGAGATTTCCCATCAGCACCCAGAGATCGTCAACTTCCTGCTTAAGCGCTTACATCATTACCAGAGTGAAGCTGAACCAATCACATTTCCCCCTGATGACCCCCGCTGTGACCCCGGACCCTCAGGAGCCTGGGGACCCTGGCAGTGATGAAAATGATGAAGGACAGTAATGTGTGTGTTTATAGAGAGAAACGTATTAATGAGAGTGTACAATAATTTTCTTAAGGAGTATTTTATATTGTAAAAATAATCTAGTCTCAACATCTTTAAACAGGGAATCCATGGGTCTTTAAAGTCTTAAATTCACTATTTAATATTTAACCCTCCTATGGTATTAAAAAATGGCACCTTCCTTTGGTATTCGCGGACAGTGTTGGAGGTAATGTGATAAAAGTAACTTACGCGTTACGTAATCAGATTACTTTTTCAAGTAACGAGTAAAGTAACGCAATATTTTTTTATTTTGGACCATAATATCTGAGTTAGAGCGTTGCTTTTGTACACCTCTACTGTCCCTGTATTGTGAGAAATTAGGATTAAAAGTGTGCAAACTTCGGGGAGGAGACGTAGTGCATGATGGCATTGTAGTTCTATAGAGTGTGAGGCCAGAGATTATTTAGCAGCTCCCCCGTAACTGGGAGAATGGGATGAGAAAAGCTGACTCTGGATCAGTGGCTCCGAGCAACATTCTACATCGACTGTGAAAGCAGAGAAAATATCTTCTAAAAAGACTCTACATTTTAGTTTTATAATAAACAAGTAGTTTCAGTGATTCATGAAACAAACCGTTTTTATGACATTTTGGTAGCATTAAAAACGATTCTATGCAAGTTGTATCAGCATGTGCGTTTGCAGTTGTATGCGTTGTATGATCAACCAGTGGCGTCTGTACGCACCGTGGATCAACTCAAAACAAGCCTGCAGTGTTGTACAGCAGCTAGCATGACCTGTAATGTCTCTTGTATGCAGTACATGGCTTATTAGTATGGAATGCATAGCAGAGCAGAAGAGAAAGTGGCTGTGAGAAAAAAAGTAACACAAAAGTAACGTAACGCTTTACTTTCCATAAAAAATTACTTTTTAATTAACTAAGTTAATTTAAGGAGTAACGCAATATTCGAGCAAGTTACTTTTAAAAGTAACGTTACCCAACACTGTTCGTGATCATTTTTTACTGGAAGGGTCAGATGTGTAACCCTTTTTTATTTTCTTTTTTTTATGATGATAATGATACCATCTCTTCCCTGAAGAACAGTACAATTATGCATTTCTTTTGGGATTTTAAACTATTTTGATCTTATTTACTTGTACATTTCTAAATGTTACCATTAATTTGAATATACAAATAAACACATTTTTGAAAAACAAAATGTCAAAATTCATAACCTTCACTTCTATAAGTTGAAACATGAAGAAAATATGAGAATGTGACATGAATTGGAGGCAGATTGCTGCCATCTGGTGAATAAAATATAAATAACATGAGTTGAACATCATGTCATGCCAGTAACAGTCAGTAGATGACTGTAGACACATACTGTGTAGTCTGATCGCTTGTTGTAACCTAATTTTATATTTCATCACAAGATATGCATTTGGATATATATTTAGACATTATCAAACTATTATTTGTCAAAGTTTAGCATTTTAAAATTGATTTGAAGTGTCAGTTTTTACAGTTAATGTCATTATGCTGCAATCAAACCTGACCATGGTGTTACAAAGACACAGAATAAACATTTTTCTACCAATAATTTATTTCAAACATAAACATTTAATAACTGAAAATAAATGCATAATAATGTCAAGAAAATGAACATCAAGAAACAGAAATGAACTGCAAAATTCTGAAAATTCAATTAGAGTATAAAACAGAAGAATCAGAGTAACATTTTGACATTTCAAACTTTATATAGTAAAAATTTATTTTCAGAGTGTGTGTGTGTGTGTGTGTGTGTGAGAGCAGGTTTAAGTGGTATTATGCTATAA